>NW_028154074.1:0-245000 GCF_964211835.1 Anser anser | reverse complement strand
TGTCCACAAGCAGCTCCCAACCCACCCCCCCCATGAACTGGACCCCCCACCACCACCACCCAGATGCATGCCCCAGGCCCCAGGCCTCAGCCCCAGCCCCCACACCCCAGACTCAGGCCCCAAAGGTGTACAACCAGCTCCCAACTGCCCCCCTCAAAGGGAGGCCCCAAAGCCTGCCAGAGGACCCTAGAGCGTACAAGCAGCTCCCAACCCCCCTGGCACAGGCCCCAACCCCCCCCCAGACACAGGCCCCAAAGGTGTACAAGCAACTCCCCATCCTCCCCAGAGGCACGCCCCAAAGGTGTACAAACAGCCCCAACCCCCCAAGACCCAGACCCCTACAGCGTAGAAGCAGCTCCCAACCCCATGCCCCCAAGGCACATGCCCCAACCCCTCCCCCAAGGCAGGCCCTAACAGTGTACAAGCAGCTCCCACCCCCCCCCAGACGCAGGCCCCAAAGGTGTACAAGCAGGCCCCTACAGTATACAAGCAGCTCACAACCACCCCCCCAAAGGCAGGCCCCAACCCCCTCCAGATGCAAGCCCGAAAGGTTAAAACCAGCTCCAACCCCCCAACCCCCCCCGCCCCGCGCAGACGCAGGCCACAAAGGTGTACAAGCAGTTCCCAACCCCTCCAAGGCAGGCCCCAAAAGTGTACAGGCAGGCCCCTACAGTGTAGAAACGCTCCAACCCCCCCCCGCTTCCACCTCGAGGGAGGCCCTCCCCCCCCAGTATACACGAAGCTCCCAACCCCCTCTCAGAGGAATGCCTAAAAAAGTATACAAGCAGCTCCTAACACTTCCCCCCCCCCCCCCCCCAAAAGAGGCAGTCCCCAAAGGTGTACAAGCAGGCCCTCAAATCCCTTAGGTGTACAAGCAGGCCCTTCAAATCCCTTAGCCCCTGCGCCAGCTTTATTGGCGAGCAGCGACGCTGGGGGGGGAGGGGGGCAAGACAGCCTTAAATAAAATACAAATATAAAAAGTGTTATAAATGGCTGTTATAAATCCAAATAGGATTACAATCAAAGTTTACAATTTATTAAACGAATAGAGGCAAGCAAGCAGCGCTGGGTGCGCCGGGAGTCTCTGCTCCCCCAGGACGCACGCCTGTTACGTAAGGCGGCTGGTTTTGATGCTCCCAGGCTAATACATATTCATTACTACTTCGAGAAGAGGCAGGGTTATTAGAATTGGTTTCCGGAATCCGAAACCCCTCCCAGGGGCGCCTGCGTACCAGTCTCTGGTGGTCTCTCGGGGCTTGCTCGGGCTGAATGCTGGTTGTCTTCCTCTCAGGCTTTTGTCCTTCAATTGTCCTTCAGCTCCCCCTTCCTCCTCGTTTGGGAGCCTCTGCGCCGGATTTCAGAAACTCTAGCAACATCCCCTGCAGTAGTCAGCACTTTTCCCTAAAAACCCCTTTGTTCTCTTATCACCTAGACCCGGGCCTCGATGGTAACCCTTCAAATCCCTTAGTGACACGAATTGCTGGACCATTCCTTACAAAAGGAAGGATAAAATATGTAGAGGAGCAATGGCACACGCGAAAGCCCAGCGCCGCGGGCAGAGGCAGCGAAGGTTGACGGCAGAACAGTGCTCGGTTTGAACACGGAGAGGGAAAGCGAGGGGAAGGTGGCCGAAGCCGGCCGCAGTCTCTGAGCTCTCCTCCTCATGATTGTTTTCTCTCAAAGCCATTTCTGTCTGTGTGCGGGCACCCGGAGCCGGCAGAAGTCCCCGTGAAGTCCTTCGGCAGGACGGAGGGCTGCGTGGGCTCCAGTGACAGAGGGAGTTAGGAGAATCTTATCAAGTAGAGATAGAGCGCTGACGGCGTTAAACTAGGATGCTACTTAGCGTCTTTGCTAACTATGGTGCACTGTGCCAATTAACTAAAGCAAGAAGCCTTGGGCCCCTTACCAAGGTCAGTCTCCTAATAAGAGAGTGAGCCTGTCTTAAGAAACTGGGAGAAACTGGTCCTGCAGATGGACAAGAGCCAAGGAGCAACTGAGTCTGTGCAAAGACAAGAGGTCAACTAGCGGTGACGAGGAAGAGTCATCAATCTTCATGCCCACGACCTCCCGTGCTGCCCAGCGCTGAATAAACATACCTACTTTACAATCTCACTGATTGTGGAGTCCCTTTTCCGCAAGTCACTAGCAGCGGTTTCTTCCGCAGAGGTTTTCCCAGAGCTGCTTCAAAGCTTCCCTCGCGGAGCTGGGGCGTCGCAGGGGGTCGTCAAAGCACGCACACACACACACACACACACACACACACACACACACACAGGCGTTGTTGTCCAAACAGAAAGTATTTACAACAAATTCGACAAGCGGTTTTCCTCTGCCAGCAGCAAATGCCTGAGGGCCCCTACAGCTTCACAAATCATAGCACAAAGAGCCTAAAGTTCCTCTAAAATTTAGGGAAATGATTCAAAATAGATCTGCTAGGGGAAAACGATCACTGGCGGCAGGGTACACAATACACGCGAGTCTCAGCTCTCCTCCGCAGGGTCAGTGCCCACGCCCAAGTGCGACGCTGATGGCACCCGAACATTTGCTGTAGCAGGCAGCAGAGCCAGCAGCTCAGGGGAGCAATTTTAAAAACCAGGAGGCACTTAAACCAACCCTTAATTGACCCAGTTACTGCAGGAGAGTCCCGACTACTCGCCCTGGAGTCCTACTGTCACCAGCAAAAAGCACCAACCAAAGCTTGGGGGAACTTTGGTACAGCACAAGAGAAGGGAGTGGGGGTAGCGTAGCCGTATCGCAGAGCTGCTGCTTTTCACACCATTTTATCATCCCTGATAATTGAAAGTAAGGCCGGGTGGGCTGACCCCACCACCACCACTCCTGGCAGCATGTTTGGTCCACAACGCTAGAATAATTATTTTGCTCCCTCCCGCCCCTACAGCTTCATCATCTGAAAAGATTACAGTCAAAACAATGGCATACACAAATAAAAGTCAAGAGTTGACATAGTAACTCCGGGATTTGGGTATCAACTGTCCGAGAAATCAGAACACCCAGGCTTCACAATGTGCCCAACATCAAGCTGTGCCAAGGGGGGCGGAAGGAAGAAGCTTTCCGTTTAAGCCTTCAGAGTATCGCTCCATCACTACGTCAATTCACAGCCACCACAGCGTGCCGATGGACATCTTTCTGTGCCAAAAGAAACAAGTGCTTTGTCCTCTTGATATCAAAGGTAGCCACCTATACTTACGGAACCATGCACAAGACCTTAACTCTGACCAGCAGGAAAACTTAGGACAACTGAGTGCAGATCCTTCCAATTTCTACCAGTTCCAACTGTGCTTTAAGTCTCATTGCAAAGCCTCAGTTAGAAAAAGGATCACCTCAGGGTATCCAACAAGAAGAAGAGTTGTTTTCTTTTTTTTTTTTTTTTTTTTTTTTAATATACCATAGGACTATGCAGACTATGCAGTTCAATCATCAATCATCTTGGAAAGCTCAAGGAGGAGGTCATCCTCATCCTTCCCTGGGTCCAAGTCGAGCTCGGCTTCCAGTATGCCGTCTGAGAGTTCCCAAAGTAGCATCTCTAAATCCTCGTCTACAGATATGGGCGCGTTGCCTGTGGAACTCAGCCGGCGTGTCCTTGCTTCTTCTAGCTGGGAAGAAGCTGAAGTCGAGCTTGAGAACTCCATTGGCTCCACGGATTCTGCCTGGCTTCCAAGATGTGCTTCAGGTCTTGGCAGAGCAAGGAAGAGAACAATCAGTATATGCCATTTCTTAACGGGAAATCCCTTTTCTGCAAACCGGCTCTTAAAACCGTAGCCAACCCCTCCTGCACTTCAATCTTACCCAGGGATTGTTATTCAATTAACCCAGGGCTACATTTAGAGCCCAATATATTAGCAGGTACATTTTTCAGTTTGGGGGTTTCTCTGTGAAGCCAGAGCACCCGGAGTCTAGCAAAGATGGGAAACCAACATGGCCTCCCGGAAGCCCAGTGTCCGAGAACTACATCTCCCGGCATGCTCTGGGAAAACAATATGGACTCCCGGAAACCCGGTGGCCAAGAACTACATTTCCCAGCACTCCCCAGAAAATTGAGCCTCGCACCTGGCCGTAGGACGCCATTTTTTGCTCTGTTACATTACCGGTTTCGTGTTTATGGAGGGTTTTCCCGCCGTTTTGGGGGGTTTCCCCTCAATTTCGGGTTTTCAGCTCTCCATTTCAGAGTTCTTCCCCGCAATTTTGGGGTTCCTTCCCCTAATTTGGTGCTTCGCCCCCCCCCCCCCACTTTTGGGGTTCCCCCTCCATTTTGGGGATTCCCCCCAATTCCAAGCCCCCCACAATTTTGGAGGCCCCCACCATCCTTTCTTGGCCTGCCACCCTAATATTAAGGTTCTTTCCCCCAATGTTGGGGTTCTCACCACATGTTTGAGGTTCCTTCCCTTAATTTGGGGCTTAGCTCCCCGGGATCTGGGGCTTTAACCCCAATTTTGGGGGTCCCCCCCAAGTTTGGGGATTCCTCCCCAGGTCTGGGGGGGGTCCACATTCAATTCTGGAATTTCACACTTCCATTTAAGTCTTCTTCCCCCCAATTTGGGGGTTCACCCACCCAATTTTGGGGGTTCCTCCCCTAATTTGGGGGGACCCGACCAATTTTGGGGGTCCCCCCCAATTGTAGAGTCCCCCACCCTCCTTTTTTGGGTTCCCCCCTAATATTAAAGAGTTCTTCCGCCCAATTTTGGGGGACCCCACAATTTGGCCGTTCCTTCCCCTAACTTTGGGCTTCAACCCTTCGATTTTGGGGGGGGCTCCCCCCCTCTTATTTTGGCCTTCCGCCCTAATATTAGGCCTAACCCCTAAGAACCTTGACCCCTAACGCTATGGCAACCACGGATCTAACCCTAACCCCTACCCCAACAAACCCTAGAAACCCTAACCCTAAAAACCCTTGCAGCCCTAACCCGATAAAATTTACCACACTAAACCCCTGAAGACTGTTCTGGGGGGTCCACATTCAATTCTGGAATTTCACACTTCCATTTAAGTGTTCTTCCCCCCCAATATGGGGGTTCGCCCACCCAATTTTGGGGGTTCCTCCCCTAATTGGGGGGGACACAACCAATTTGGGGGGGGACACAACCAATTTGGGGGGTCCCCCCAATTTTAGAGTCCCCCACCCTCCTTTTTTGGGTTTCCCCCAATATTAAGAGCTCTTCCGCCCAATTTTGGGGGACCCCACAATTTTGACGTTTCTTCCCCTAATTTGGGGCTTCGACCCTTCAATTTTGGGGGGGGCTCCCCCCTTAGTTTGGCCTTCCACCCTAATATTGGGCCTTACCCCTAAGAACCCTGACCCCTAACACTACGGCTCCCACGGATCTAACCCTAACCCCTACCCCAAAAAACCCTAGAAACCCTAACCCTAAAAACCCTTACAGTCCTAACCCGATAAAATTTACCACACTAGACCTACGCCTAAAAGCCCTAACCCTAAAAATTAAGACCCTCTAAACCCTAACCCAAAACGTAAAGATTCTCAAAGCCCTAACGCTGGAGACCCTAACCTTAAAAAAAAAAAAAAAAAAAGACCTTAAAACCCTAACCCTAAATACCTGACCATAACTAAAACCCTAAGACCCTAACCCTAAAAACCCTATCAACACTAAAACCACAAAATACTTTAAAACCTTAACACACTAACCCCCAAACCCTAACCCTTATAACTCCAACCCTAACAACCTTAAAATCCTAACCCTAGACCCTGGAAACCCTAACCCTGAAACCCAACCCTAGTGCCTTAGCCCTGAAACCTTAAAACCCTAACACCTTATTAGAAACACTCTGTAACCAATACCATAGGCTCAGGCAAGTATCTCAGTGAGGTAGCATTTTTATTCACGATTGCAATGGCAGGCGTCCCACAAGCCACCTACTAGTTCCATAACACAGTTTATATAATTTTTTTTTTCCTCTCGGTGACCAGGACCCTCCCCAGTTTCCCCATTGACTGGGTAATCCATGTTCACAATCTATCCAGTGCTTCACAGAAAATACACAGCTGCTGGCCTGTTACTAGTCAATTTTATTTTTTTCTTGACTGTTTTCCTCTTTGAGGTGGTAATGTTTCTTACACCGTGATTTCCACCCAATTGCTCTAAGGATTCTGGTTGTCTGCATTTTACAAGGTTGTCTGTTAAGCTTTCTTATCACTGCAAGCATATATCAATACCACCTTCCTTCCCTCTAAACGATGTAACTCTGTGCAAAAACATTTTTATTCCCACAACCTTGATCCCCTTACCCTAAAATCCTTATTCTCTTTAACCCTAACAACTCTAACCACAACCCTAACCCTTCATATCAACCCCCCGACGCTAATGACACTGACTAATGATCCAAACCCCAAACCCCAGGCAACCAACAAAGAAACAGACACAAAGCTGAAAACTACAAAAAAGGCAAAACCCTGGATACAGACCCCAAATCACAAACACGCTACCAAAATGCTACAGAAAAGCCCCAGACGCAGGCCCCAAGCACTACAGCTAGGCCCCAGAAGCTCTAGACACATCCCAAAGCCAAAATGCGATCCCCAAACACTACAGAAAAGCCCCCAAACACCAGACACAGGCTGCAGAAGTCTACAAGCAGGCCCCAGCCACACCCGGATGCAGACCCCAACTGTCCACAAGCAGCTCCCAACCCACCCCCCCCATGAACTGGACCCCCCACCACCACCACCCAGATGCATGCCCCAGGCCCCAGGCCTCAGCCCCAGCCCCCACACCCCAGACTCAGGCCCCAAAGGTGTACAACCAGCTCCCAACTGCCCCCCTCAAAGGGAGGCCCCAAAGCCTGCCAGAGGACCCTAGAGCGTACAAGCAGCTCCCAACCCCCCCGGCACAGGCCCCAACCCCCCCCCCGGACACAGGCCCCAAAGGTGTACAAGCAACTCCCCATCCTCCCCAGAGGCACGCCCCAAAGGTGTACAAACAGCCCCAACCCCCCAAGACCCAGACCCCTACAGCGTAGAAGCAGCTCCCAACCCCATGCCCCCAAGGCACATGCCTCAACCCCTCCCCCAAGGCAGGCCCTAACAGTGTACAAGCAGCTCCCACCCCCCCCCAGACGCAGGCCCCAAAGGTGTACAAGCAGGCCCCTACAGTATACAAGCAGCTCACAACCACCCCCCCAAAGGCAGGCCCCAACCCCCTCCAGATGCAAGCCCGAAAGGTTAAAACCAGCTCCAACCCCCCAACCCCCCCCCGCCCCGCGCAGACGCAGGCCCCAAAGGTGTACAAGCAGTTCCCAACCCCTCCAAGGCAGGCCCCAAAAGTGTACAGGCAGGCCCCTACAGTGTAGAAACGCTCCAACCCCCCCCCGCTTCCACCTCGAGGGAGGCCTTCCCCCCCCAGTATACACGAAGCTCCCAACCCCCTCTCAGAGGAATGCCTAAAAAAGTATACAAGCAGCTCCTAACACCCCCCCCCCCCCCCCAAAAGAGGCAGTCCCCAAAGGTGTACAAGCAGGCCCTCAAATCCCTTAGGTGTACAAGCAGGCCCTTCAAATCCCTTAGTCCCTGCGCCAGCTTTATTGGCGAGCAGCGAGGCTGGGGGGGGAGGGGGGCAAGACAGCCTTAAATAAAATACAAATATAAAAACTGTTATAAATGGCTGTTATAAATCCAAATAGGATTACAATCAAAGTTTACAATTTATTAAACGAATAGAGGCAAGCAAGCAGCGCTGGGTGCGCCGGGAGTCTCTGCTCCCCCAGGACGCACGCCTGTTACGTAAGGCGGCTGGTTTTGATGCTCCCAGGCTAATACATATTCATTACTACTTCGAGAAGAGGCAGGGTTATTAGAATTGGTTTCCGGAATCCGAAACCCCTCCCAGGGGCGCCTGCGTACCAGTCTCTGGTGGTCTCTCGGGGCTTGCTCGGGCTGAATGCTGGTTGTCTTCCTCTCAGGCTTTTGTCCTTCAATTGTCCTTCAGCTCCCCCTTCCTCCTCGTTTGGGAGCCTCTGCGCCGGATTTCAGAAACTCTAGCAACATCCCCTGCAGTAGTCAGCACTTTTCCCTAAAAACCCCTTTGTTCTCTTATCACCTAGACCCGGGCCTCGATGGTAACCCTTCAAATCCCTTAGTGACACGAATTGCTGGACCATTCCTTACAAAAGGAAGGATAAAATATGTAGAGGAGCAATGGCACACGCGAAAGCCCAGCGCCGCGGGCAGAGGCAGCGAAGGTTGACGGCAGAACAGTGCTCGGTTTGAACACGGAGAGGGAAAGCGAGGGGAAGGTGGCCGAAGCCGGCCGCAGTCTCTGAGCTCTCCTCCTCCTGATTGTTTTCTCTCAAAGCCATTTCTGTCTGTGTGCGGGCACCCGGAGCCGGCAGAAGTCCCCGTGAAGTCCTTCGGCAGGACGGAGGGCTGCGTGGGCTCCAGTGAGAGAGGGAGTTAGGAGAATCTTATCAAGTAGAGATAGAGCGCTGACGGCGTTAAACTAGGATGCTACTTAGCGTCTTTGCTAACTATGGTGCATTGTGCCAATTAACTAAAGCAAGAAGCCTTGGGCCCCTTACCAAGGTCAGTCTCCTGATAAGAGAGTGAGCCTGTCTTAAGAAACTGGGAGAAACTGGTCCTGCAGATGGACAAGAGCCAAGGAGCAACTGAGTCTGTGCAAAGACAAGAGGTCAACTAGCGGTGACGAGGAAGAGTCATCAATCTTCATGCCCACGACCTCCCGTGCTGCCCAGCGCTGAATAAACATACCTACTTTACAATCTCACTGATTGTGGAGTCCCTTTTCCGCAAGTCACTAGCAGCAGTTTCTTCCGCAGAGGTTTTCCCAGAGCCGCTTCAAAGCTTCCCTCGCGGAGCTGGGGCGTCGCAGGGGGTCGTCAAAGCACGCACACACACACACACACACACACACACACACACACACAGGCGTTGTTGTCCAAACAGAAAGTATTTACAAGAAATTCGACAAGCGGTTTTCCTCTGCCAGCAGCAAATGCCTGAGGGCCCCTACAGCTTCACAAATCATAGCACAAAGAGCCTAAAGTTCCTCTAAAATTTAGGGAAATGATTCAAAATAGATCTGCTAGGGGAAAACGATCACTGGCGGCAGGGTACACAATACACGCGAGTCTCAGCTCTCCTCCGCAGGGTCAGTGCCCACGCCCAAGTGCGACGCTGATGGCACCCGAACATTTGCTGTAGCAGGCAGCAGAGCCAGCAGCTCAGGGGAGCAATTTTAAAAACCAGGAGGCACTTAAACCAACCCTTAATTGACCCAGTTACTGCAGGAGAGTCCCGACTACTCGCCCTGGAGTCCTACTGTCACCAGCAAAAAGCACCAACCAAAGCTTGGGGGAACTTTGGTACAGCACAAGAGAAGGGAGTGGGGGTAGCGTAGCCGTATCGCAGAGCTGCTGCTTTTCACACCATTTTATCATCCCTGATAATTGAAAGTAAGGCCGGGTGGGCTGACCCCACCACCACCACTCCTGGCAGCATGTTTGGTCCACAACGCTAGAATAACTATTTTGCTCCCTCCCGCCCTTACAGCTTCATCATCTGAAAAGATTACAGTCAAAACAATGGCATACACAAATAAAAGTCAAGAGTTGACATAGTAACTCCGGGATTTGGGTATCAACTGTCCGAGAAATCAGAACACCCAGGCTTCACAATGTGCCCAACATCGAGCTGTGCCAAGGGGGGGCGGAAGGAAGAAGCTTTCCGTTTAAGCCTTCAGAGTATCGCTCCATCACTACGTCAATTCACAGCCACCACAGCGTGCCGATGGACATCTTTCTGTGCCAAAAGAAACAAGTGCTTTGTCCTCTTGATATCAAAGGTAGCCACCTATACTTACGGAACCATGCACAAGACCTTAACTCTGACCAGCAGGAAAACTTAGGACAACTGAGTGCAGATCCTTCCAATTTCTACCAGTTCCAACTGTGCTTTAAGTCTCATTGCAAAGCCTCAGTTAGAAAAAGGATCACCTCAGGGTATCCAACAAGAAGAAGAGTTGTTTTCTTTTTTTTTTTTTTTTTTTTTTTTTTAATATACCATAGGACTATGCAGACTATGCAGTTCAATCATCAATCATCTTGGAAAGCTCAAGGAGGAGGTCATCCTCATCCTTCCCTGGGTCCAAGTCGAGCTCGGCTTCCAGTATGCCGTCTGAGAGTTCCCAAAGTAGCATCTCTAAATCCTCGTCTACAGATATGGGCGCGTTGCCTGTGGAACTCAGCCGGCGTGTCCTTGCTTCTTCTAGCTGGGAAGAAGCTGAAGTCGAGCTTGAGAACTCCATTGGCTCCACGGATTCTGCCTGGCTTCCAAGATGTGCTTCAGGTCTTGGCAGAGCAAGGAAGAGAACAATCAGTATATGCCATTTCTTAACGGGAAATCCCTTTTCTGCAAACCGGCTCTTAAAACCGTAGCCAACCCCTCCTGCACTTCAATCTTACCCAGGGATTGTTATTCAATTAACCCAGGGCTACATTTAGAGCCCAATATATTAGCAGGTACATTTTTCAGTTTGGGGGTTTCTCTGTGAAGCCAGAGCACCCGGAGTCTAGCAAAGATGGGAAACCAACATGGCCTCCCGGAAGCCCAGTGTCCGAGAACTACATCTCCCGGCATGCTCTGGGAAAACAATATGGACTCCCGGAAACCCGGTGGCCAAGAACTACATTTCCCAGCACTCCCCAGAAAATTGAGCCTCGCACCTGGCCGTAGGACGCCATTTTTTGCTCTGTTACATTACCGGTTTCGTGTTTATGGAGGGTTTTCCCGCCGTTTTGGGGGGTTTCCCCTCAATTTCGGGTTTTCAGCTCTCCATTTCAGAGTTCTTCCCCGCAATTTTGGGGTTCCTTCCCCTAATTTGGTGCTTCGCCCCCCCCCCCCCCACTTTTGGGGTTCCCCCTCCATTTTGGGGATTCCCCCCAATTCCAAGCCCCCCACAATTTTGGAGGCCCCCACCATCCTTTCTTGGCCTGCCACCCTAATATTAAGGTTCTTTCCCCCAATGTTGGGGTTCTCACCACATGTTTGA
Organism: Anser anser; assembly: GCF_964211835.1. Lineage (NCBI taxonomy): Eukaryota > Metazoa > Chordata > Aves > Anseriformes > Anatidae > Anser > Anser anser. The sequence goes on along the minus strand of NW_028154074.1, from coordinate 233,964 downwards.
GGTTCCTTCCCTTAATTTGGGGCTTAGCTCCCCGGGATCTGGGGCTTTAACCCCAATTTTGGGGGTCCCCCCCAAGTTTGGGGATTCCTCCCCAGGTCTGGGGGGGGTCCACATTCAATTCTGGAATTTCACACTTCCATTTAAGTCTTCTTCCCCCCAATTTGGGGGTTCACCCACCCAATTTTGGGGGTTCCTCCCCTAATTTGGGGGGACCCGACCAATTTTGGGGGTCCCCCCCAATTGTAGAGTCCCCCACCCTCCTTTTTTGGGTTCCCCCCTAATATTAAAGAGTTCTTCCGCCCAATTTTGGGGGACCCCACAATTTGGCCGTTCCTTCCCCTAACTTTGGGCTTCAACCCTTCGATTTTGGGGGGGGCTCCCCCCCTCTTATTTTGGCCTTCCGCCCTAATATTAGGCCTAACCCCTAAGAACCTTGACCCCTAACGCTATGGCAACCACGGATCTAACCCTAACCCCTACCCCAACAAACCCTAGAAACCCTAACCCTAAAAACCCTTGCAGCCCTAACCCGATAAAATTTACCACACTAAACCCCTGAAGACTGTTCTGGGGGGTCCACATTCAATTCTGGAATTTCACACTTCCATTTAAGTGTTCTTCCCCCCCAATATGGGGGTTCGCCCACCCAATTTTGGGGGTTCCTCCCCTAATTGGGGGGGACACAACCAATTTGGGGGGGGACACAACCAATTTGGGGGGTCCCCCCAATTTTAGAGTCCCCCACCCTCCTTTTTTGGGTTTCCCCCAATATTAAGAGCTCTTCCGCCCAATTTTGGGGGACCCCACACTTTTGACGTTTCTTCCCCTAATTTGGGGCTTCGACCCTTCAATTTTGGGGGGGGCTCCCCCCTTAGTTTGGCCTTCCACCCTAATATTGGGCCTTACCCCTAAGAACCCTGACCCCTAACACTACGGCTCCCACGGATCTAACCCTAACCCCTACCCCAAAAAACCCTAGAAACCCTAACCCTAAAAACCCTTACAGTCCTAACCCGATAAAATTTACCACACTAGACCTACGCCTAAAAGCCCTAACCCTAAAAATTAAGACCCTCTAAACCCTAACCCAAAACGTAAAGATTCTCAAAGCCCTAACGCTGGAGACCCTAACCTTAAAAAAAAAAAAAAAAGACCTTAAAACCCTAACCCTAAATACCTGACCATAACTAAAACCCTAAGACCCTAACCCTAAAAACCCTATCAACACTAAAACCACAAAATACTTTAAAACCTTAACACACTAACCCCCAAACCCTAACCCTTATAACTCCAACCCTAACAACCTTAAAATCCTAACCCTAGACCCTGGAAACCCTAACCCTGAAACCCAACCCTAGTGCCTTAGCCCTGAAACCTTAAAACCCTAACACCTTATTAGAAACACTCTGTAACCAATACCATAGGCTCAGGCAAGTATCTCAGTGAGGTAGCATTTTTATTCACGATTGCAATGGCAGGCGTCCCACAAGCCACCTACTAGTTCCATAACACAGTTTATATAATTTTTTTTTTCCTCTCGGTGACCAGGACCCTCCCCAGTTTCCCCATTGACTGGGTAATCCATGTTCACAATCTATCCAGTGCTTCACAGAAAATACACAGCTGCTGGCCTGTTACTAGTCAATTTTATTTTTTCCTTGACTGTTTTCCTCTTTGAGGTGGTAATGTTTCTTACACCGTGATTTCCACCCAATTGCTCTAAGGATTCTGGTTGTCTGCATTTTACAAGGTTGTCTGTTAAGCTTTCTTATCACTGCAAGCATATATCAATACCACCTTCCTTCCCTCTAAACGATGTAACTCTGTGCAAAAACATTTTTATTCCCACAACCTTGATCCCCTTACCCTAAAATCCTTATTCTCTTTAACCCTAACAACTCTAACCACAACCCTAACCCTTCATATCAACCCCCCGACGCTAATGACACTGACTAATGATCCAAACCCCAAACCCCAGGCAACCAACAAAGAAACAGACACAAAGCTGAAAACTACAAAAAAGGCAAAACCCTGGATACAGACCCCAAATCACAAACACGCTACCAAAATGCTACAGAAAAGCCCCAGACGCAGGCCCCAAGCACTACAGCTAGGCCCCAGAAGCTCTAGACACATCCCAAAGCCAAAATGCGATCCCCAAACACTACAGAAAAGCCCCCAAACACCAGACACAGGCTGCAGAAGTCTACAAGCAGGCCCCAGCCACACCCGGATGCAGACCCCAACTGTCCACAAGCAGCTCCCAACCCACCCCCCCCATGAACTGGACCCCCCACCACCACCACCCAGATGCATGCCCCAGGCCCCAGGCCTCAGCCCCAGCCCCCACACCCCAGACTCAGGCCCCAAAGGTGTACAACCAGCTCCCAACTGCCCCCCTCAAAGGGAGGCCCCAAAGCCTGCCAGAGGACCCTAGAGCGTACAAGCAGCTCCCAACCCCCCCGGCACAGGCCCCAACCCCCCCCCGGACACAGGCCCCAAAGGTGTACAAGCAACTCCCCATCCTCCCCAGAGGCACGCCCCAAAGGTGTACAAACAGCCCCAACCCCCCAAGACCCAGACCCCTACAGCGTAGAAGCAGCTCCCAACCCCATGCCCCCAAGGCACATGCCTCAACCCCTCCCCCAAGGCAGGCCCTAACAGTGTACAAGCAGCTCCCACCCCCCCCCAGACGCAGGCCCCAAAGGTGTACAAGCAGGCCCCTACAGTATACAAGCAGCTCACAACCACCCCCCCAAAGGCAGGCCCCAACCCCCTCCAGATGCAAGCCCGAAAGGTTAAAACCAGCTCCAACCCCCCAACCCCCCCCGCCCCGCGCAGACGCAGGCCCCAAAGGTGTACAAGCAGTTCCCAACCCCTCCAAGGCAGGCCCCAAAAGTGTACAGGCAGGCCCCTACAGTGTAGAAACGCTCCAACCCCCCCCCGCTTCCACCTCGAGGGAGGCCCTCCCCCCCCAGTATACACGAAGCTCCCAACCCCCTCTCAGAGGAATGCCTAAAAAAGTATACAAGCAGCTCCTAACACCCCCCCCCCCCCCCAAAAGAGGCAGTCCCCAAAGGTGTACAAGCAGGCCCTCAAATCCCTTAGGTGTACAAGCAGGCCCTTCAAATCCCTTAGTCCCTGCGCCAGCTTTATTGGCGAGCAGCGAGGCTGGGGGGGGAGGGGGGCAAGACAGCCTTAAATAAAATACAAATATAAAAACTGTTATAAATGGCTGTTATAAATCCAAATAGGATTACAATCAAAGTTTACAATTTATTAAACGAATAGAGGCAAGCAAGCAGCGCTGGGTGCGCCGGGAGTCTCTGCTCCCCCAGGACGCACGCCTGTTACGTAAGGCGGCTGGTTTTGATGCTCCCAGGCTAATACATATTCATTACTACTTCGAGAAGAGGCAGGGTTATTAGAATTGGTTTCCGGAATCCGAAACCCCTCCCAGGGGCGCCTGCGTACCAGTCTCTGGTGGTCTCTCGGGGCTTGCTCGGGCTGAATGCTGGTTGTCTTCCTCTCAGGCTTTTGTCCTTCAATTGTCCTTCAGCTCCCCCTTCCTCCTCGTTTGGGAGCCTCTGCGCCGGATTTCAGAAACTCTAGCAACATCCCCTGCAGTAGTCAGCACTTTTCCCTAAAAACCCCTTTGTTCTCTTATCACCTAGACCCGGGCCTCGATGGTAACCCTTCAAATCCCTTAGTGACACGAATTGCTGGACCATTCCTTACAAAAGGAAGGATAAAATATGTAGAGGAGCAATGGCACACGCGAAAGCCCAGCGCCGCGGGCAGAGGCAGCGAAGGTTGACGGCAGAACAGTGCTCGGTTTGAACACGGAGAGGGAAAGCGAGGGGAAGGTGGCCGAAGCCGGCCGCAGTCTCTGAGCTCTCCTCCTCCTGATTGTTTTCTCTCAAAGCCATTTCTGTCTGTGTGCGGGCACCCGGAGCCGGCAGAAGTCCCCGTGAAGTCCTTCGGCAGGACGGAGGGCTGCGTGGGCTCCAGTGAGAGAGGGAGTTAGGAGAATCTTATCAAGTAGAGATAGAGCGCTGACGGCGTTAAACTAGGATGCTACTTAGCGTCTTTGCTAACTATGGTGCATTGTGCCAATTAACTAAAGCAAGAAGCCTTGGGCCCCTTACCAAGGTCAGTCTCCTGATAAGAGAGTGAGCCTGTCTTAAGAAACTGGGAGAAACTGGTCCTGCAGATGGACAAGAGCCAAGGAGCAACTGAGTCTGTGCAAAGACAAGAGGTCAACTAGCGGTGACGAGGAAGAGTCATCAATCTTCATGCCCACGACCTCCCGTGCTGCCCAGCGCTGAATAAACATACCTACTTTACAATCTCACTGATTGTGGAGTCCCTTTTCCGCAAGTCACTAGCAGCAGTTTCTTCCGCAGAGGTTTTCCCAGAGCCGCTTCAAAGCTTCCCTCGCGGAGCTGGGGCGTCGCAGGGGGTCGTCAAAGCACGCACACACACACACACACACACACACACACACACACACAGGCGTTGTTGTCCAAACAGAAAGTATTTACAAGAAATTCGACAAGCGGTTTTCCTCTGCCAGCAGCAAATGCCTGAGGGCCCCTACAGCTTCACAAATCATAGCACAAAGAGCCTAAAGTTCCTCTAAAATTTAGGGAAATGATTCAAAATAGATCTGCTAGGGGAAAACGATCACTGGCGGCAGGGTACACAATACACGCGAGTCTCAGCTCTCCTCCGCAGGGTCAGTGCCCACGCCCAAGTGCGACGCTGATGGCACCCGAACATTTGCTGTAGCAGGCAGCAGAGCCAGCAGCTCAGGGGAGCAATTTTAAAAACCAGGAGGCACTTAAACCAACCCTTAATTGACCCAGTTACTGCAGGAGAGTCCCGACTACTCGCCCTGGAGTCCTACTGTCACCAGCAAAAAGCACCAACCAAAGCTTGGGGGAACTTTGGTACAGCACAAGAGAAGGGAGTGGGGGTAGCGTAGCCGTATCGCAGAGCTGCTGCTTTTCACACCATTTTATCATCCCTGATAATTGAAAGTAAGGCCGGGTGGGCTGACCCCACCACCACCACTCCTGGCAGCATGTTTGGTCCACAACGCTAGAATAATTATTTTGCTCCCTCCCGCCCTTACAGCTTCATCATCTGAAAAGATTACAGTCAAAACAATGGCATACACAAATAAAAGTCAAGAGTTGACATAGTAACTCCGGGATTTGGGTATCAACTGTCCGAGAAATCAGAACACTCAGGCTTCACAATGTGCCCAACATCGAGCTGTGCCAAGGGGGGGCGGAAGGAAGAAGCTTTCCGTTTAAACCTTCAGAGCATCGCTCCATCACTACGTCAATTCACAGCCACCACAGCGTGCCGATGGACATCTTTCTGTGCCAAAAGAAACAAGTGTTTTGTCCTCTTGATATCAAAGGTAGCCACCTCTACTTACGGAACCATGCACAAGACCTTAACTCTGACCAGCAGGGAAACTTAGGACAACTGAGTGCAGATCCTGCCAATTTCTACCAGTTCCAACTGTGCTTTAAGTCTCATTGCAAAGCCTCAGTTAGAAAAAGGATCACCTCAGGGTATCCAACAAGAAGAAGAGTTGTTTTCTTTTTTTTTTTTTTTTTTTTTTTTTTTTTTTTTTAATATATCATAGGACTATGCAGTTCAATCATCAATCATCTTGGAAAGCTCAAGGAGGAGGTCATCCTCATCCTTCCCTGGGTCCAAGTCGAGCTCGGCTTCCAGTATGCCGTCTGAGAGTTCCCAAAGTAGCATCTCTAAATCCTCGTCTACAGATACGGGCGCGTTGCCTGTGGAACTCAGCCGGCGTGTCCTTGCTTCTTCTAGCTGGGAAGAAGCTGAAGTCGAGCTTGAGAACTCCATTGGCTCCACGGATTCTGCCTGGCTTCCAAGATGTGCTTCAGGTCTTGGCAGAGCAAGGAAGAGAACAATCAGTATATGCCATTTCTTAACGGGAAATCCCTTTTCTGCAAACCGGCTCTTAAAACCGTAGCCAACCCCTCCTGCACTTCAATCTTACCCAGGGATTGTTATTCAATTAACCCAGGGCTACATTTAGAGCCCAATATATTAGCAGGTACATTTTTCAGTTTGGGGGTTTCTCTGTGAAGCCAGAGCACCCGGAGTCTAGCAAAGATGGGAAACCAACATGGCCTCCCGGAAGCCCAGTGTCCGAGAACTACATCTCCCGGCATGCTCTGGGAAAACAATATGGACTCCCGGAAACCCGGTGGCCAAGAACTACATTTCCCAGCACTCCCCAGAAAATTGAGCCTCGCACCTGGCCGTAGGACGCCATTTTTTGCTCTGTTACATTACCGGTTTCGTGTTTATGGAGGGTTTTCCCGCCGTTTTGGGGGGTTTCCCCTCAATTTCGGGTTTTCAGCTCTCCATTTCAGAGTTCTTCCCCGCAATTTTGGGGTTCCTTCCCCTAATTTGGTGCTTCGCCCCCCCCCCCCACTTTTGGGGTTCCCCCTCCATTTTGGGGATTCCCCCCAATTCCAAGCCCCCCACAATTTTGGAGGCCCCCACCATCCTTTCTTGGCCTGCCACCCTAATATTAAGGTTCTTTCCCCCAATGTTGGGGTTCTCACCACATGTTTGAGGTTCCTTCCCTTAATTTGGGGCTTAGCTCCCCGGGATCTGGGGCTTTAACCCCAATTTTGGGGGTCCCCCCCAAGTTTGGGGATTCCTCCCCAGGTCTGGGGGGGGTCCACATTCAATTCTGGAATTTCACACTTCCATTTAAGTCTTCTTCCCCCCAATTTGGGGGTTCACCCACCCAATTTTGGGGGTTCCTCCCCTAATTTGGGGGGACCCGACCAATTTTGGGGGTCCCCCCCAATTGTAGAGTCCCACACCCTCCTTTTTTGGGTTTCCCCCAATATTAAGAGCTCTTCCGCTCAATTTTGGGGGACCCCACAATTTTGACGTTCCTTCCCCTAACTTTGGGCTTCAACCCTTCAATTTTGGGTGGGCTCCTCCCCTCTTATTTTGGCCTTCCGCCCTAATATTAGGCCTAACCCCTAAGAACCTTGACCCCTAAGCCTATGGCAACCACGGATCTAACCCTAACCCCTACCCCAACAAACCCTAGAAACCCTAACCCTAAAAACCCTTGCAGCCCTAACCCGATAAAATTTACCACACTAAACCCCTGAAGACTGTTCTGGGGGGTCCACATCCAATTCTGGAATTTCACACTTCCATTTAAGCCTTCTTCCCCCCAATTTGGGGGTTCGCCCACCCAATTTTGGGGATTCCTCCCCTAATTTGGGGGGGACACAACCGATTTTAGAGTCCCCCACCCTCCTTTTTTGGGTTCCCCCCTAATATTAAAAGTTCTTCCGCCCAATTTTGGGGGACCCCACAATTTTGACGTTCCTTCCCCTAACTTGGGGCTTCAACCCTTCAATTTTGGGGGGGGCTCCCACCCTCTTATTTTGGCCTTCCGCCCTAATATTAGGTCTAACCCCTAAGAACCTTGACCCCTAAGCCTATGGCAACCACGGATCTAACCCTAACCCCTACCCCAACAAACCCTAGAAACCCTAACCCTAAAAACCCTTACAGCCCTAACCCGATAAAATTTACCACACTAAACCCCTGAAGACTGTTCTGGGGGGTCCACATCCAATTCTGGAATTTCACACTTCCATTTAAGTGTTCTGCCCCCCCAATATGGGGGTTCGCCCACCCAATTTTGGGGGTTCCTCCCCTAATTGGGGGGGACACAACCAATTTTGGGGGGGACACAACCAATTTTAGAGTCCCCCACCCTCCTTTTTTGGGTTTCCCCCAATATTAAGAGCTCTTCCGCTCAATTTTGGGGGACCCCACAATTTTGACGTTCCTTCCCCTAACTTTGGGCTTCAACCCTTCAATTTTGGGTGGGCTCCTCCCCTCTTATTTTGGCCTTCCGCCCTAATATTAGGCCTAACCCCTAAGAACCTTGACCCCTAACGCTATGGCAACCACGGATCTAACCCTAACCCCTACCCCAACAAACCCTAGAAACCCTAACCCTAAAAACCCTTACAGCCCTAACCCGATAAAATTTACCACACTAAACCCCTGAAGACTGTTCTGGGGGGTCCACATTCAATTCTGGAATTTCACACTTCCATTTAAGTGTTCTTCCCCCCCAATATGGGGGTTCGCCCACCCAATTTTGGGGGTTCCTCCCCTAATTGGGGGGGACACAACCAATTTTGGGGGGGACACAACCAATTTTAGAGTCCCCCACCCTCCTTTTTTGGGTTTCCCCCAATATTAAGAGCTCTTCCGCTCAATTTTGGGGGACCCCACAATTTTGACGTTCCTTCCCCTAACTTTGGGCTTCAACCCTTCAATTTTGGGTGGGCTCCTCCCCTCTTATTTTGGCCTTCCGCCCTAATATTAGGCCTAACCCCTAAGAACCTTGACCCCTAAGCCTATGGCAACCACGGATCTAACCCTAACCCCTACCCCAACAAACCCTAGAAACCCTAACCCTAAAAACCCTTACAGCCCTAACCCGATAAAATTTACCACACTAAACCCCTGAAGACTGTTCTGGGGGGTCCACATCCAATTCTGGAATTTCACACTTCCATTTAAGCCTTCTTCCCCCCAATTTGGGGGTTCGCCCACCCAATTTTGGGGATTCCTCCCCTAATTTGGGGGGGACACAACCAATTTTAGAGTCCCCCACCCTCCTTTTTTGGGTTCCCCCCTAATATTAAAAGTTCTTCCGCCCAATTTTGGGGGACCCCACAATTTTGACGTTCCTTCCCCTAACTTGGGGCTTCAACCCTTCAATTTTGGGGGGGGCTCCCACCCTCTTATTTTGGCCTTCCGCCCTAATATTAGGCCTAACCCCTAAGAACCTTGACCCCTAACGCTATGGCAACCACGGATCTAACCCTAACCCCTACCCCAACAAACCCTAGAAACCCTAACCCTAAAAACCCTTACAGCCCTAACCCGATAAAATTTACCACACTAAACCCCTGAAGACTGTTCTGGGGGGTCCACATCCAATTCTGGAATTTCACACTTCCATTTAAGTGTTCTGCCCCCCCAATATGGGGGTTCGCCCACCCAATTTTGGGGGTTCCTCCCCTAATTGGGGGGGACACAACCAATTTTGGGGGGGACACAACCAATTTTAGAGTCCCCCACCCTCCTTTTTTGGGTTTCCCCCAATATTAAGAGCTCTTCCGCTCAATTTTGGGGGACCCCACAATTTTGACGTTCCTTCCCCTAACTTTGGGCTTCAACCCTTCAATTTTGGGTGGGCTCCTCCCCTCTTATTTTGGCCTTCCGCCCTAATATTAGGCCTAACCCCTAAGAACCTTGACCCCTAAGCCTATGGCAACCACGGATCTAACCCTAACCCCTACCCCAACAAACCCTAGAAACCCTAACCCTAAAAACCCTTACAGCCCTAACCCGATAAAATTTACCACACTAAACCCCTGAAGACTGTTCTGGGGGGTCCACATTCAATTCTGGAATTTCACACTTCCATTTGTGTTCTTCCCCCCCAATATGGGGGTTCGCCCACCCAATTTTGGGGGTTCCTCCCCTAATTGGGGGGGACACAACCAATTTTGGGGGGGACACAACCAATTTTGGGGGGGACACAACCAATTTTAGAGTCCCCCACCCTCCTTTTTTGGGTTTCCCCCAATATTAAGAGCTCTTCCGCTCAATTTTGGGGGACCCCACAATTTTGACGTTCCTTCCCCTAACTTTGGGCTTCAACCCTTCAATTTTGGGTGGGCTCCTCCCCTCTTATTTTGGCCTTCCGCCCTAATATTAGGCCTAACCCCTAAGAACCTTGACCCCTAACCCTATGGCAACCACGGATCTAACCCTAACCCCTACCCCAACAAACCCTAGAAACCCTAACCCTAAAAACCCTTACAGCCCTAACCCGATAAAATTTACCACACTAAACCCCTGAAGACTGTTCTGGGGGGTCCACATCCAATTCTGGAATTTCACACTTCCATTTAAGTGTTCTGCCCCCCCAATATGGGGGTTCGCCCACCCAATTTTGGGGGTTCCTCCCCTAATTGGGGGGGACACAACCAATTTTGGGGGGTTCGCCCACCCAATTTTGGGGGTTCCTCCCCTAATTTGGGGGGGACACAACCGATTTTAGAGTCCCCCACCCTCCTTTTTTGGGTTCCCTCCTAATATTAAAAGTTCTTGCGCCCAATTTTGGGGGACCCCACAATTTTGACGTTTCTTCCCCTAAATTGGGGCTTCGACCCTTCAATTTTGGGGGGGGCTCCCCCCTTAGTTTGGCCTTCCACCCTAATATTGGGCCTTACCCCTAAGAACCCTGACCCCTAACACTACGGCTCCCACGGATCTAACCCTAACCCCTACCCCAAAAAACCCTAGAAACCCTAACCCTAAAAACCCTTACAGTCCTAACCCGATAAAATTTACCACACTAGACCTACGCCTAAAAGCCCTAACCCTAAAAATTAAGACCCTCTAAACCCTAACCCAAAACGTAAAGATTCTCAAAGCCCTAACGCTGGAGACCCTAACCTTAAAAAAAAAAAAAAAAAAGACCTTAAAACCCTAACCCTAAATACCTGACCATAACTAAAACCCTAAGACCCTAACCCTAAAAACCCTATCAACACTAAAACCACAAAATACTTTAAAACCTTAACACACTAACCCCCAAACCCTAACCCTTATAACTCCAACCCTAACAACCTTAAAATCCTAACCCTAAACCCTGGAAACCCTAACCCTGAAACCCAACCCTAGTGCCTTAGCCCTGAAACCTTAAAACCCTAACACCTTATTAGAAACACTCTGTAACCAATACCATAGGCTCAGGCAAGTATCTCAGTGAGGTAGCATTTTTATTCACGATTGCAATGGCAGGCGTCCCACAAGCCACCTACTAGTTCCATAACACAGTTTATATAATTTTTTTTTTCCTCTCGGTGACCAGGACCCTCCCCAGTTTCCCCATTGACTGGGTAATCCATGTTCACAATCTATCCAGTGCTTCACAGAAAATACACAGCTGCTGGCCTGTTACTAGTCAATTTTATTTTTTTCTTGACTGTCTTCCTCTTTGAGGTGGTAATGTTTCTTACACCGTGATTTCCACCCAATTGCTCTAAGGATTCTGGTTGTCTGCATTTTACAAGGTTGTCTGTTAAGCTTTCTTATCACTGCAAGCATATATCAATACCACCTTCCTTCCCTCTAAACGATGTAACTCTGTGCAAAAACATTTCTATTCCCACAACCTTGATCCCCTTACCCTAAAATCCTTATTCTCTTTAACCCTAACAACTCTAACCACAACCCTAACCCTTCATATCAACCCCCCGACGCTAATGACACTGACTAATGATCCAAACCCCAAACCCCAGGCAACCAACAAAGAAACAGACACAAAGCTGAAAACTACAAAAAAGGCAAAACCCTGGATACAGACCCCAAATCACAAACACGCTACCAAAATGCTACAGAAAAGCCCCAGACGCAGGCCCCAAGCACTACAGCTAGGCCCCAGAAGCTCTAGACACATCCCAAAGCCAAAATGCGATCCCCAAACACTACAGAAAAGCCCCCAAACACCAGACACAGGCTGCAGAAGTCTACAAGCAGGCCCCAGCCACACCCGGATGCAGACCCCAACTGTCCACAAGCAGCTCCCAACCCACCCCCCCCATGAACTGGACCCCCCACCACCACCACCCAGATGCATGCCCCAGGCCCCAGGCCTCAGCCCCAGCCCCCACACCCCAGACTCAGGCCCCAAAGGTGTACAACCAGCTCCCAACTGCCCCCCTCAAAGGGAGGCCCCAAAGCCTGCCAGAGGACCCTAGAGCGTACAAGCAGCTCCCAACCCCCCCGGCACAGGCCCCAACCCCCCCCCAGACACAGGCCCCAAAGGTGTACAAGCAACTCCCCATCCTCCCCAGAGGCACGCCCCAAAGGTGTACAAACAGCCCCAACCCCCCAAGACCCAGACCCCTACAGCGTAGAAGCAGCTCCCAACCCCATGCCCCCAAGGCACATGCCTCAACCCCTCCCCCAAGGCAGGCCCTAACAGTGTACAAGCAGCTCCCACCCCCCCCCAGACGCAGGCCCCAAAGGTGTACAAGCAGGCCCCTACAGTATACAAGCAGCTCACAACCACCCCCCCAAAGGCAGGCCCCAACCCCCTCCAGATGCAAGCCCGAAAGGTTAAAACCAGCTCCAACCCCCCAACCCCCCCCCGCCCCGCGCAGACGCAGGCCCCAAAGGTGTACAAGCAGTTCCCAACCCCTCCAAGGCAGGCCCCAAAAGTGTACAGGCAGGCCCCTACAGTGTAGAAACGCTCCAACCCCCCCCGCTTCCACCTCGAGGGAGGCCCTCCCCCCCCAGTATACACGAAGCTCCCAACCCCCTCTCAGAGGAATGCCTAAAAAAGTATACAAGCAGCTCCTAACACCCCCCCACGCCCCCCCAAAAGAGGCAGTCCCCAAAGGTGTACAAGCAGGCCCTCAAATCCCTTAGGTGTACAAGCAGGCCCTTCAAATCCCTTAGCCCCTGCGCCAGCTTTATTGGCGAGCAGCGAGGCTGGGGGGGGAGGGGGGCAAGACAGCCTTAAATAAAATACAAATATAAAAACTGTTATAAATGGCTGTTATAAATCCAAATAGGATTACAATCAAAGATTACAATTTATTAAACGAATAGAGGCAAGCAAGCAGCGCTGGGTGCGCCGGGAGTCTCTGCTCCCCCAGGACGCACGCCTGTTACGTAAGGCGGCTGGTTTTGATGCTCCCAGGCTAATACATATTCATTACTACTTCGAGAAGAGGCAGGGTTATTAGAATTGGTTTCCGGAATCCGAAACCCCTCCCAGGGGCGCCTGCGTACCAGTCTCTGGTGGTCTCTCGGGGCTTGCTCGGGCTGAATGCTGGTTGTCTTCCTCTCAGGCTTTTGTCCTTCAATTGTCCTTCAGCTCCCCCTTCCTCCTCGTTTGGGAGCCTCTGCGCCGGATTTCAGAAACTCTAGCAACATCCCCTGCAGTAGTCAGCACTTTTCCCTAAAAACCCCTTTGTTCTCTTATCACCTAGACCCGGGCCTCGATGGTAACCCTTCAAATCCCTTAGTGACACGAATTGCTGGACCATTCCTTACAAAAGGAAGGATAAAATATGTAGAGGAGCAATGGCACACGCGAAAGCCCAGCGCCGCGGGCAGAGGCAGCGAAGGTTGACGGCAGAACAGTGCTCGGTTTGAACACGGAGAGGGAAAGCGAGGGGAAGGTGGCCGAAGCCGGCCGCAGTCTCTGAGCTCTCCTCCTCCTGATTGTTTTCTCTCAAAGCCATTTCTGTCTGTGTGCGGGCACCCGGAGCCGGCAGAAGTCCCCGTGAAGTCCTTCGGCAGGACGGAGGGCTGCGTGGGCTCCAGTGAGAGAGGGAGTTAGGAGAATCTTATCAAGTAGAGATAGAGCGCTGACGGCGTTAAACTAGGATGCTACTTAGCGTCTTTGCTAACTATGGTGCATTGTGCCAATTAACTAAAGCAAGAAGCCTTGGGCCCCTTACCAAGGTCAGTCTCCTGATAAGAGAGTGAGCCTGTCTTAAGAAACTGGGAGAAACTGGTCCTGCAGATGGACAAGAGCCAAGGAGCAACTGAGTCTGTGCAAAGACAAGAGGTCAACTAGCGGTGACGAGGAAGAGTCATCAATCTTCATGCCCACGACCTCCCGTGCTGCCCAGCGCTGAATAAACATACCTACTTTACAATCTCACTGATTGTGGAGTCCCTTTTCCGCAAGTCACTAGCAGCGGTTTCTTCCGCAGAGGTTTTCCCAGAGCCGCTTCAAAGCTTCCCTCGCGGAGCTGGGGCGTCGCAGGGGGTCGTCAAAGCACGCACGCGTGCACACACACACACACACACACACACACACACACAGGCGTTGTTGTCCAAACAGAAAGTATTTACAACAAATTCGACAAGCGGTTTTCCTCTGCCAGCAGCAAATGCCTGAGGGCCCCTACAGCTTCACAAATCATAGCACAAAGAGCCTAAAGTTCCTCTAAAATTTAGGGAAATGATTCAAAATAGATCTGCTAGGGGAAAACGATCACTGGCGGCAGGGTACACAATACACGCGAGTCTCAGCTCTCCTCCGCAGGGTCAGTGCCCACGCCCAAGTGCGACGCTGATGGCACCCGAACATTTGCTGTAGCAGGCAGCAGAGCCAGCAGCTCAGGGGAGCAATTTTAAAAACCAGGAGGCACTTAAACCAACCCTTAATTGACCCAGTTACTGCAGGAGAGTCCCGACTACTCGCCCTGGAGTCCTACTGTCACCAGCAAAAAGCACCAACCAAAGCTTGGGGGAACTTTGGTACAGCACAAGAGAAGGGAGTGGGGGTAGCGTAGCCGTATCGCAGAGCTGCTGCTTTTCACACCATTTTATCATCCCTGATAATTGAAAGTAAGGCCGGGTGGGCTGACCCCACCACCACCACTCCTGGCAGCATGTTTGGTCCACAACGCTAGAATAACTATTTTGCTCCCTCCCGCCCTTACAGCTTCATCATCTGAAAAGATTACAGTCAAAACAATGGCATACACAAATAAAAGTCAAGAGTTGACATAGTAACTCCGGGATTTGGGTATCAACTGTCCGAGAAATCAGAACACCCAGGCTTCACAATGTGCCCAACATCGAGCTGTGCCAAGGGGGGGCGGAAGGAAGAAGCTTTCCGTTTAAGCCTTCAGAGCATCGCTCCATCACTACGTCAATTCACAGCCACCACAGCGTGCCGATGGACATCTTTCTGTGCCAAAAGAAACAAGTGTTTTGTCCTCTTGATATCAAAGGTAGCCACCTATACTTACGGAACCATGCACAAGACCTTAACTCTGACCAGCAGGAAAACTTAGGACAACTGAGTGCAGATCCTGCCAATTTCTACCAGTTCCAACTGTGCTTTAAGTCTCATTGCAAAGCCTCAGTTAGAAAAAGGATCACCTCAGGGTATCCAACAAGAAGAAGAGTTGTTTTCTTTTTTTTTTTTTTTTTTTTTTTTTTTTTTTTAATATATCATAGGACTATGCAGTTCAATCATCAATCATCTTGGAAAGCTCAAGGAGGAGGTCATCCTCATCCTTCCCTGGGTCCAAGTCGAGCTCGGCTTCCAGTATGCCGTCTGAGAGTTCCCAAAGTAGCATCTCTAAATCCTCGTCTACAGATACGGGCGCGTTGCCTGTGGAACTCAGCCGGCGTGTCCTTGCTTCTTCTAGCTGGGAAGAAGCTGAAGTCGAGCTTGAGAACTCCATTGGCTCCACGGATTCTGCCTGGCTTCCAAGATGTGCTTCAGGTCTTGGCAGAGCAAGGAAGAGAACAATCAGTATATGCCATTTCTTAACGGGAAATCCCTTTTCTGCAAACCGGCTCTTAAAACCGTAGCCAACCCCTCCTGCACTTCAATCTTACCCAGGGATTGTTATTCAATTAACCCAGGGCTACATTTAGAGCCCAGTATATTAGCAGGTACATTTTTCAGTTCGGGGGTTTCTCTGTGAAGCCAGAGCACCCGGAGTCTAGCAAAGATGGGAAACCAACATGGCCTCCCGGAAGCCCAGTGTCCGAGAACTACATCTCCCGGCATGCTCTGGGAAAACAATATGGACTCCCGGAAACCCGGTGGCCAAGAACTACATTTCCCAGCACTCCCCAGAAAATTGAGCCTCGCACCTGGCCGTAGGACGCCATTTTTTGCTCTGTTACATTACCGGTTTCGTGTTTATGGAGGGTTTTCCCGCCGTTTTGGGGGGTTTCCCCTCAATTTCGGGTTTTCAGCTCTCCATTTCAGAGTTCTTCCCCGCAATTTTGGGGTTCCTTCCCCTAATTTGGTGCTTCGCCCCCCCCCCCCACTTTTGGGGTTCCCCCTCCATTTTGGGGATTCCCCCCAATTCCAAGCCCCCCACAATTTTGGAGGCCCCCACCATCCTTTCTTGGCCTGCCACCCTAATATTAAGGTTCTTTCCCCCAATGTTGGGGTTCTCACCACATGTTTGAGGTTCCTTCCCTTAATTTGGGGCTTAGCTCCCCGGGATCTGGGGCTTTAACCCCAATTTTGGGGGTCCCCCCCAAGTTTGGGGATTCCTCCCCAGGTCTGGGGGGGGTCCACATTCAATTCTGGAATTTCACACTTCCATTTAAGTCTTCTTCCCCCCAATTTGGGGGTTCACCCACCCAATTTTGGGGGTTCCTCCCCTAATTTGGGGGGACCCGACCAATTTTGGGGGTCCCCCCCAATTGTAGAGTCCCCCACCCTCCTTTTTTGGGTTCCCCCCTATTATTAAAGAGTTCTTCCGCCCAATTTTGGGGGACCCCACAATTTGGCCGTTCCTTCCCCTAACTTTGGGCTTCAACCCTTCGATTTTGGGGGGGGCTCCCCCCCTCTTATTTTGGCCTTCCGCCCTAATATTAGGCCTAACCCCTAAGAACCTTGACCCCTAAGCCTATGGCAACCACGGATCTAACCCTAACCCCTACCCCAACAAACCCTAGAAACCCTAACCCTAAAAACCCTTACAGCCCTAACCCGATAAAATTTACCACACTAAACCCCTGAAGACTGTTCTGGGGGGTCCACATTCAATTCTGGAATTTCACACTTCCATTTAAGTGTTCTTCCCCCCCAATATGGGGGTTCGCCCACCCAATTTTGGGGGTTCCTCCCCTAATTGGGGGGGACACAACCAATTTTGGGGGGGACACAACCAATTTTGGGGGGGACACAACCAATTTTAGAGTCCCCCACCCTCCTTTTTTGGGTTTCCCCCAATATTAAGAGCTCTTCCGCTCAATTTTGGGGGACCCCACAATTTTGACGTTCCTTCCCCTAACTTTGGGCTTCAACCCTTCAATTTTGGGTGGGCTCCTCCCCTCTTATTTTGGCCTTACGCCCTAATATTAGGCCTAACCCCTAAGAACCTTGACCCCTAAGCCTATGGCAACCACGGATCTAACCCTAACCCCTACCCCAACAAACCCTAGAAACCCTAACCCTAAAAACCCTTACAGCCCTAACCCGATAAAATTTACCACACTAAACCCCTGAAGATTGTTCTGGGGGGTCCACATCCAATTCTGGAATTTCACACTTCCATTTAAGTCTTCTTCCCCCCAATTTGGGGGTTCGCCCACCCAATTTTGGGGGTTCCTCCCCTAATTTGGGGGGGACACAACCGATTTTAGAGTCCCCCACCCTCCTTTTTTGGGTTCCCCCCTAATATTAAAAGTTCTTCCGCCCAATTTTGGGGGACCCCACAATTTTGACATTCCTTCCCCTAACTTGGGGCTTCAACCCTTCAATTTTGGGGGGGGCTCCCCCCCTCTTATTTTGGCCTTCCGCCCTAATATTAGGCCTAACCCCTAAGAACCTTGACCCCTAAGCCTATGGCAACCACGGATCTAACCCTAACCCCTACCCCAACAAACCCTAGAAACCCTAACCCTAAAAACCCTTGCAGCCCTAACCCGATAAAATTTACCACACTAAACCCCTGAAGACTGTTCTGGGGGGTCCACATTCAATTCTGGAATTTCACACTTCCATTTAAGTGTTCTGCCCCCCCAATATGGGGGTTCGCCCACCCAATTTTGGGGGTTCCTCCCCTAATTGGGGGGGACACAACCAATTTTGGGGGGGACACAACCAATTTGGGGGGGGACACAACCAATTTGGGGGGGTCCCCCCAATTTTAGAGTCCCCCACCCTCCTTTTTTGGGTTTCCCCCAATATTAAGAGCTCTTCCGCCCAATTTTGGGGGACCCCACAATTTTGACGTTTCTTCCCCTAAATTGGGGCTTCGACCCTTCAATTTTGGGGGGGGCTCCCCCCTTAGTTTGGCCTTCCACCCTAATATTGGGCCTTACCCCTAAGAACCCTGACCCCTAACACTACGGCTCCCACGGATCTAACCCTAACCCCTACCCCAAAAAACCCTAGAAACCCTAACCCTAAAAACCCTTACAGTCCTAACCCGATAAAATTTACCACACTAGACCTACGCCTAAAAGCCCTAACCCTAAAAATTAAGACCCTCTAAACCCTAACCCAAAACGTAAAGATTCTCAAAGCCCTAACGCTGGAGACCCTAACCTTAAAAAAAAAAAAAAAAGACCTTAAAACCCTAACCCTAAATACCTGACCATAACTAAAACCCTAAGACCCTAACCCTAAAAACCCTATCAACACTAAAACCACAAAATACTTTAAAACCTTAACACACTAACCCCCAAACCCTAACCCTTATAACTCCAACCCTAACAACCTTGAAATCCTAACCCTAAACCCTGGAAACCCTAACCCTGAAACCCAACCCTAGTGCCTTAGCCCTGAAACCTTAAAACCCTAACACCTTACTAGAAACACTCTGTAACCAATACCATAGGCTCAGGCAAGTATCTCAGTGAGGTAGCATTTTTATTCACGATTGCAATGGCAGGCGTCCCACAAGCCACCTACTAGTTCCATAACACAGTTTATATAATTTTTTTTTTCCTCTCGGTGACCAGGACCCTCCCCAGTTTCCCCATTGACTGGGTAATCCATGTTCACAATCTATCCAGTGCTTCACAGAAAATACACAGCTGCTGGCCTGTTACTAGTCAATTTTATTTTTTTCTTGACTATTTTCCTCTTTGAGGTGGTAATGATTCTTACACCGTGATTTCCACCCAATTGCTCTAAGGATTCTGGTTGTCTGCATTTACAAGGTTGTCTGTTAAGCTTTCTTATCACTGCAAGCATGTATCAATACCACCTTCCTTCCCTCTAAACGATGTAACTCTGTGCAAAAACATTTTTATTCCCACAACCTTGATCCCCTTACCCTAAAATCCTTATTCTCTTTAACCCTAACAACTCTAACCACAACCCTAACCCTTCATATCAACCCCCCGACGCTAATGACACTGACTAATGATCCAAACCCCAAACCCCAGGCAACCAACAAAGAAACAGACACAAAGCTGAAAACTACAAAAAAGGCAAAACCCTGGATACAGACCCCAAATCACAAACACGCTACCAAAATGCTACAGAAAAGCCCCAGACGCAGGCCCCAAGCACTACAGCTAGGCCCCAGAAGCTCTAGACACATCCCAAAGCCAAAATGCGATCCCCAAACACTACAGAAAAGCCCCCAAACACCAGACACAGGCTGCAGAAGTCTACAAGCAGGCCCCAGCCACACCCGGATGCAGACCCCAACTGTCCACAAGCAGCTCCCAACCCACCCCCCCCATGAACTGGACGCCCCACCACCACCACCCAGATGCATGCCCCAGGCCCCAGGCCTCAGCCCCAGCCCCCACACCCCAGACTCAGGCCCCAAAGGTGTACAACCAGCTCCCAACTGCCCCCCTCAAAGGGAGGCCCCAAAGCCTGCCAGAGGACCCTAGAGCGTACAAGCAGCTCCCAACCCCCCCGGCACAGGCCCCAACCCCCCCCAAGACACAGGCCCCAAAGGTGTACAAGCAGTTCCCAACCAATCCAAGGCAGGCCCCAAAGGTGTACAAACAGCCCCAACCCCCCAAGACCCAGACCCCTACAGCGTAGAAGCAGCTCCCAACCCCATGCCCCCAAGGCACATGCCTCAACCCCTCCCCCAAGGCAGGCCCTAACAGTGTACAAGCAGCTCCCACCCCCCCCCCAGACGCAGGCCCCAAAGGTGTACAAGCAGGCCCCTACAGTATACAAGCAGCTCACAACCACCCCCCCAAAGGCAGGCCCCAACCCCCTCCAGATGCAAGCCCGAAAGGTTAAAACCAGCTCCAACCACCCCCCCCCCCGCCCCGCGCAGACGCAGGCCCCAAAGGTGTACAAGCAGTTCCCAACCCCTCCAAGGCAGGCCCCAAAAGTGTACAGGCAGGCCCCTACAGTGTAGAAACGCTCCAACCCCCCCCGCTTCCACCTCGAGGGAGGCCCTCCCCCCCCAGTATACACGAAGCTCCCAACCCCCTCTCAGAGGAATGCCTAAAAAAGTATACAAGCAGCTCCTAACACCCCCCCACGCCCCCCCAAAAGAGGCAGTCCCCAAAGGTGTACAAGCAGGCCCTCAAATCCCTTAGGTGTACAAGCAGGCCCTTCAAATCCCTTAGCCCCTGCGCCAGCTTTATTGGCGAGCAGCGAGGCTGGGGGGGGAGGGGGGCAAGACAGCCTTAAATAAAATACAAATATAAAAAGTGTTATAAATGGCTGTTATAAATCCAAATAGGATTACAATCAAAGTTTACAATTTATTAAACGAATAGAGGCAAGCAAGCAGCGCTGGGTGCGCCGGGAGTCTCTGCTCCCCCAGGACGCACGCCTGTTACGTAAGGCGGCTGGTTTTGATGCTCCCAGGCTAATACATATTCATTACTACTTCGAGAAGAGGCAGGGTTATTAGAATTGGTTTCCGGAATCCGAAACCCCTCCCAGGGGCGCCTGCGTACCAGTCTCTGGTGGTCTCTCGGGGCTTGCTCGGGCTGAATGCTGGTTGTCTTCCTCTCAGGCTTTTGTCCTTCAATTGTCCTTCAGCTCCCCCTTCCTCCTCGTTTGGGAGCCTCTGCGCCGGATTTCAGAAACTCTAGCAACATCCCCTGCAGTAGTCAGCACTTTTCCCTAAAAACCCCTTTGTTCTCTTATCACCTAGACCCGGGCCTCGATGGTAACCCTTCAAATCCCTTAGTGACACGAATTGCTGGACCATTCCTTACAAAAGGAAGGATAAAATATGTAGAGGAGCAATGGCACACGCGAAAGCCCAGCGCCGCGGGCAGAGGCAGCGAAGGTTGACGGCAGAACAGTGCTCGGTTTGAACACGGAGAGGGAAAGCGAGGGGAAGGTGGCCGAAGCCGGCCGCAGTCTCTGAGCTCTCCTCCTCATGATTGTTTTCTCTCAAAGCCATTTCTGTCTGTGTGCGGGCACCCGGAGCCGGCAGAAGTCCCCGTGAAGTCCTTCGGCAGGACGGAGGGCTGCGTGGGCTCCAGTGAGAGAGGGAGTTAGGAGAATCTTATCAAGTAGAGATAGAGCGCTGACGGCGTTAAACTAGGATGCTACTTAGCGTCTTTGCTAACTATGGTGCATTGTGCCAATTAACTAAAGCAAGAAGCCTTGGGCCCCTTACCAAGGTCAGTCTCCTGATAAGAGAGTGAGCCTGTCTTAAGAAACTGGGAGAAACTGGTCCTGCAGATGGACAAGAGCCAAGGAGCAACTGAGTCTGTGCAAAGACAAGAGGTCAACTAGCGGTGACGAGGAAGAGTCATCAATCTTCATGCCCACGACCTCCCGTGCTGCCCAGCGCTGAATAAACATACCTACTTTACAATCTCACTGATTGTGGAGTCCCTTTTCCGCAAGTCACTAGCAGCGGTTTCTTCCGCAGAGGTTTTCCCAGAGCCGCTTCAAAGCTTCCCTCGCGGAGCTGGGGCGTCGCAGGGGGTCGTCAAAGCACGCACGCGTGCACACACACACACACACACACACACACACACACAGGCGTTGTTGTCCAAACAGAAAGTATTTACAACAAATTCGACAAGCGGTTTTCCTCTGCCAGCAGCAAATGCCTGAGGGCCCCTACAGCTTCACAAATCATAGCACAAAGAGCCTAAAGTTCCTCTAAAATTTAGGGAAATGATTCAAAATAGATCTGCTAGGGGAAAACGATCACTGGCGGCAGGGTACACAATACACGCGAGTCTCAGCTCTCCTCCGCAGGGTCAGTGCCCACGCCCAAGTGCGACGCTGATGGCACCCGAACATTTGCTGTAGCAGGCAGCAGAGCCAGCAGCTCAGGGGAGCAATTTTAAAAACCAGGAGGCACTTAAACCAACCCTTAATTGACCCAGTTACTGCAGGAGAGTCCCGACTACTCGCCCTGGAGTCCTACTGTCACCAGCAAAAAGCACCAACCAAAGCTTGGGGGAACTTTGGTACAGCACAAGAGAAGGGAGTGGGGGTAGCGTAGCCGTATCGCAGAGCTGCTGCTTTTCACACCATTTTATCATCCCTGATAATTGAAAGTAAGGCCGGGTGGGCTGACCCCACCACCACCACTCCTGGCAGCATGTTTGGTCCACAACGCTAGAATAATTATTTTGCTCCCTCCCGTCCCTACAGCTTCATCATCTGAAAAGATTACAGTCAAAACAATGGCATACACAAATAAAAGTCAAGAGTTGACGTAGTAACTCCGGGATTTGGGTATCAACTGTCCGAGAAATCAGAACACTCAGGCTTCACAATGTGCCCAACATCGAGCTGTGCCAAGGGGGGGCGGAAGGAAGAAGCTTTCCGTTTAAGCCTTCAGAGCATCGCTCCATCACTACGTCAATTCACAGCCACCACAGCGTGCCGATGGACATCTTTCTGTGCCAAAAGAAACAAGTGTTTTGTCCTCTTGATATCAAAGGTAGCCACCTCTACTTACGGAACCATGCACAAGACCTTAACTCTGACCAGCAGGGAAACTTAGGACAACTGAGTGCAGATCCTGCCAATTTCTACCAGTTCCAACTGTGCTTTAAGTCTCATTGCAAAGCCTCAGTTAGAAAAAGGATCACCTCAGGGTATCCAACAAGAAGAAGAGTTGTTTTCTTTTTTTTTTTTTTTTTTTTTTTTTTTTTTTAATATATCATAGGACTATGCAGACTATGCAGTTCAATCATCAATCATCTTGGAAAGCTCAAGGAGGAGGTCATCCTCATCCTTCCCTGGGTCCAAGTCGAGCTCGGCTTCCAGTATGCCGTCTGAGAGTTCCCAAAGTAGCATCTCTAAATCCTCGTCTACAGATACGGGCGCGTTGCCTGTGGAACTCAGCCGGCGTGTCCTTGCTTCTTCTAGCTGGGAAGAAGCTGAAGTCGAGCTTGAGAACTCCATTGGCTCCACGGATTCTGCCTGGCTTCCAAGATGTGCTTCAGGTCTTGGCAGAGCAAGGAAGAGAACAATCAGTATATGCCATTTCTTAACGGGAAATCCTTTTCTGCAAACCGGCTCTTAAAACCGTAGCCAACCCCTCCTGCACTTCAATCTTACCCAGGGATTGTTATTCAATTAACCCAGGGCTACATTTAGAGCCCAATATATTAGCAGGTACATTTTTCAGTTTGGGGGTCTCTCTGTGAAGCCAGAGCACCCGGAGTCTAGCAAAGATGGGAAACCAACATGGCCTCCCGGAAGCCCAGTGTCCGAGAACTACATCTCCCGGCATGCTCTGGGAAAACAATATGGACTCCCGGAAACCCGGTGGCCAAGAACTACATTTCCCAGCACTCCCCAGAAAATTGAGCCTCGCACCTGGCCGTAGGACGCCATTTTTTGCTCTGTTACATTACCGGTTTCGTGTTTATGGAGGGTTTTCCCGCCGTTTTGGGGGGTTTCCCCTCAATTTCGGGTTTTCAGCTCTCCATTTCAGAGTTCTTCCCCGCAATTTTGGGGTTCCTTCCCCTAATTTGGTGCTTCGCCCCCCCCCCCCCACTTTTGGGGTTCCCCCTCCATTTTGGGGATTCCCCCCAATTCCAAGCCCCCCACAATTTTGGAGGCCCCCACCATCCTTTCTTGGCCTGCCACCCTAATATTAAGGTTCTTTCCCCCAATGTTGGGGTTCTCACCACATGTTTGAGGTTCCTTCCCTTAATTTGGGGCTTAGCTCCCCGGGATCTGGGGCTTTAACCCCAATTTTGGGGGTCCCCCCCAAGTTTGGGGATTCCTCCCCAGGTCTGGGGGGGGTCCACATTCAATTCTGGAATTTCACACTTCCATTTAAGTCTTCTTCCCCCCAATTTGGGGGTTCACCCACCCAATTTTGGGGGTTCCTCCCCTAATTTGGGTGGACCCGACCAATTTTGGGGGTCCCCCCCAATTGTAGAGTCCCCCACCCTCCTTTTTTGGGTTCCCCCCTAATATTAAAGAGTTCTTCCGCCCAATTTTGGGGGACCCCACAATTTGGCCGTTCCTTCCCCTAACTTTGGGCTTCAACCCTTCAATTTTGGGTGGGCTCCTCCCCTCTTATTTTGGCCTTCCGCCCTAATATTAGGCCTAACCCCTAAGAACCTTGACCCCTAAGCCTATGGCAACCACGGATCTAACCCTAACCCCTACCCCAACAAACCCTAGAAACCCTAACCCTAAAAACCCTTACAGCCCTAACCCGATAAAATTTACCACACTAAACCCCTGAAGACTGTTCTGGGGGGTCCACATTCAATTCTGGAATTTCACACTTCCATTTAAGTCTTCTTCCCCCCAATTTGGGGGTTCGCCCACCCAATTTTGGGGGTTCCTCCCCTAATTTGGGGGGGACACAACCGATTTTAGAGTCCCCCACCCTCCTTTTTTGGGTTCCCCCCTAATATTAAAAGTTCTTCCGCCCAATTTTGGGGGACCCCACAATTTTGACTTTCCTTCCCCTAACTTGGGGCTTCAACCCTTAAATTTTGGGGGGGGCTCCCACCCTCTTATTTTGGCCTTCCGCCCTAATATTAGGCCTAACCCCTAAGAACCTTGACCCCTAACGCTATGGCAACCACGGATCTAACCCTAACCCCTACCCCAACAAACCCTAGAAACCCTAACCCTAAAAACCCTTACAGCCCTAACCCGATAAAATTTACCACACTAAACCCCTGAAGACTGTTCTGGGGGGTCCACATTCAATTCTGGAATTTCACACTTCCATTTAAGTGTTCTGCCCCCCCAATATGGGGGTTCGCCCACCCAATTTTGGGGGTTCCTCCCCTAATTGGGGGGGACACAACCAATTTGGGGGGGGACACAACCAATTTGGGGGGGGACACAACCAATTTGGGGGGTCCCCCCAATTTTAGAGTCCCCCACCCTCCTTTTTTGGGTTTCCCCCAATATTAAGAGCTCTTCCGCCCAATTTTGGGGGACCCCACAATTTTGACGTTTCTTCCCCTAAATTGGGGCTTCGACCCTTCAATTTTGGGGGGGGCTCCCCCCTTAGTTTGGCCTTCCACCCTAATATTGGGCCTTACCCCTAAGAACGCTGACCCCTAACACTACGGCTCCCACGGATCTAACCCTAACCCCTACCCCAAAAAACCCTAGAAACCCTAACCCTAAAAACCCTTACAGTCCTAACCCGATAAAATTTACCACACTAGACCTACGCCTAAAAGCCCTAACCCTAAAAATTAAGACCCTCTAAACCCTAACCCAAAACGTAAAGATTCTCAAAGCCCTAACGCTGGAGACCCTAACCTTAAAAAAAAAAAAATAAGACCTTAAAACCCTAACCCTAAATACCTGACCATAACTAAAACCCTAAGACCCTAACCCTAAAAACCCTATCAACACTAAAACCACAAAATACTTTAAAACCTTAACACACTAACCCCCAAACCCTAACCCTTATAACTCCAACCCTAACAACCTTAAAATCCTAACCCTAAACCCTGGAAACCCTAACCCTGAAACCCAACCCTAGTGCCTTAGCCCTGAAACCTTAAAACCCTAACACCTTATTAGAAACACTCTGTAACCAATACCATAGGCTCAGGCAAGTATCTCAGTGAGGTAGCATTTTTATTCACGATTGCAATGGCAGGCGTCCCACAAGCCACCTACTAGTTCCATAACACAGTTTATATAATTTTTTTTTTCCTCTCGGTGACCAGGACCCTCCCCAGTTTCCCCATTGACTGGGTAATCCATGTTCACAATCTATCCAGTGCTTCACAGAAAATACACAGCTGCTGGCCTGTTACTAGTCAATTTTATTTTTTTCTTGACTGTTTTCCTCTTTGAGGTGGTAATGTTTCTTACACCGTGATTTCCACCCAATTGCTCTAAGGATTCTGGTTGTCTGCATTTTACAAGGTTGTCTGTTAAGCTTTCTTATCACTGCAAGCATATATCAATACCACCTTCCTTCCCTCTAAACGATGTAACTCTGTGCAAAAACATTTTTATTCCCACAACCTTGATCCCCTTACCCTAAAATCCTTATTCTCTTTAACCCTAACAACTCTAACCACAACCCTAACCCTTCATATCAACCCCCCGACGCTAATGACACTGACTAATGATCCAAACCCCAAACCCCAGGCAACCAACAAAGAAACAGACACAAAGCTGAAAACTACAAAAAAGGCAAAACCCTGGATACAGACCCCAAATCACAAACACGCTACCAAAATGCAACAGAAAAGCCCCAGACGCAGGCCCCAAGCACTACAGCTGGGCCCCAGAAGCTCTAGACACATCCCAAAGCCAAAATGCGATCCCCAAACACTACAGAAAAGCCCCCAAACACCAGACACAGGCTGCAGAAGTCTACAAGCAGGCCCCAGCCACACCCGGATGCAGACCCCAACTGTCCACAAGCAGCTCCCAACCCACCCCCCCCATGAACTGGACCCCCCACCACCACCACCCAAATGCATGCCCCAGGCCCCAGGCCTCAGCCCCAGCCCCCACACCCCAGACTCAGGCCCCAAAGGTGTACAACCAGCTCCCAACTGCCCCCCTCAAAGGGAGGCCCCAAAGCCTGCCAGAGGACCCTAGAGCGTACAAGCAGCTCCCAACCCCCCCGGCACAGGCCCCAACCCCCCCCCCGGACACAGGCCCCAAAGGTGTACAAGCAACTCCCCATCCTCCCCAGAGGCACGCCCCAAAGGTGTACAAACAGCCCCAACCCCCCAAGACCCAGACCCCTACAGCGTAGAAGCAGCTCCCAACCCCATGCCCCCAAGGCACATGCCTCAACCCCTCCCCCAAGGCAGGCCCTAACAGTGTACAAGCAGCTCCCACCCCCCCCCCAGACGCAGGCCCCAAAGGTGTACAAGCAGGCCCCTACAGTATACAAGCAGCTCACAACCACCCCCCCAAAGGCAGGCCCCAACCCCCTCCAGATGCAAGCCCGAAAGGTTAAAACCAGCTCCAACCACCCCCCCCCCCGCCCCGCGCAGACGCAGGCCCCAAAGGTGTACAAGCAGTTCCCAACCCCTCCAAGGCAGGCCCCAAAAGTGTACAGGCAGGCCCCTACAGTGTAGAAACGCTCCAACCCCCCCCGCTTCCACCTCGAGGGAGGCCCTCCCCCCCCAGTATACACGAAGCTCCCAACCCCCTCTCAGAGGAATGCCTAAAAAAGTATACAAGCAGCTCCTAACACCCCCCCACCCCCCCCCCCAAAAGAGGCAGTCCCCAAAGGTGTACAAGCAGGCCCTCAAATCCCTTAGGTGTACAAGCAGGCCCTTCAAATCCCTTAGCCCCTGCGCCAGCTTTATTGGCGAGCAGCGAGGCTGGGGGGGGAGGGGGGCAAGACAGCCTTAAATAAAATACAAATATAAAAACTGTTATAAATGGCTGTTATAAATCCAAATAGGATTACAATCAAAGTTTACAATTTATTAAACGAATAGAGGCAAGCAAGCAGCGCTGGGTGCGCCGGGAGTCTCTGCTCCCCCAGGACGCACGCCTGTTACGTAAGGCGGCTGGTTTTGATGCTCCCAGGCTAATACATATTCATTACTACTTCGAGAAGAGGCAGGGTTATTAGAATTGGTTTCCGGAATCTGAAACACCTCCCAGGGGCGCCTGCGTACCAGTCTCTGGTGGTCTCTCGGGGCTTGCTCGGGCTGAATGCTGGTTGTCTTCCTCTCAGGATTTTGTCCTTCAATTGTCCTTCAGCTCCCCCTTCCTCCTCGTTTGGGAGCCTCTGCGCCGGATTTCAGAAACTCTAGCAACATCCCCTGCAGTAGTCAGCACTTTTCCCTAAAAACCCCTTTGTTCTCTTATCACCTAGACCCGGGCCTCGATGGTAACCCTTCAAATCCCTTAGTGACACGAATTGCTGGACCATTCCTTACAAAAGGAAGGATAAAATATGTAGAGGAGCAATGGCACACGCGAAAGCCCAGCGCCGCGGGCAGAGGCAGCGAAGGTTGACGGCAGAACAGTGCTCGGTTTGAACACGGAGAGGGAAAGCGAGGGGAAGGTGGCCGAAGCCGGCCGCAGTCTCTGAGCTCTCCTCCTCATGATTGTTTTCTCTCAAAGCCATTTCTGTCTGTGTGCGGGCACCCGGAGCCGGCAGAAGTCCCCGTGAAGTCCTTCGGCAGGACGGAGGGCTGCGTGGGCTCCAGTGAGAGAGGGAGTTAGGAGAATCTTATCAAGTAGAGATAGAGCGCTGACGGCGTTAAACTAGGATGCTACTTAGCGTCTTTGCTAACTATGGTGCATTGTGCCAATTAACTAAAGCAAGAAGCCTTGGGCCCCTTACCAAGGTCAGTCTCCTAATAAGAGAGTGAGCCTGTCTTAAGAAACTGGGAGAAACTGGTCCTGCAGATGGACAAGAGCCAAGGAGCAACTGAGTCTGTGCAAAGACAAGAGGTCAACTAGCGGTGACGAGGAAGAGTCATCAATCTTCATGCCCACGACCTCCCGTGCTGCCCAGTGCTGAATAAACATACCTACTTTACAATCTCACTGATTGTGGAGTCCCTTTTCCGCAAGTCACTAGCAGCGGTTTCTTCCGCAGAGGTTTTCCCAGAGCCGCTTCAAAGCTTCCCTCGCGGAGCTGGGGCGTCGCAGGGGGTCATCAAAGCACGCGTGCACACACACACACACACACACACACACACAGGCGTTGTTGTCCAAACAGAAAGTATTTACAACAAATTCGACAAGCGGTTTTCCTCTGCCAGCAGCAAATGCCTGAGGGCCCCTACAGCTTCACAAATCATAGCACAAAGAGCCTAAAGTTCCTCTAAAATTTAGGGAAATGATTCAAAATAGATCTGCTAGGGGAAAACGATCACTGGCGGCAGGGTACACAATACACGCGAGTCTCAGCTCTCCTCCGCAGGGTCAGTGCCCACGCCCAAGTGCGACGCTGATGGCACCCGAACATTTGCTGTAGCAGGCAGCAGAGCCAGCAGCTCAGGGGAGCAATTTTAAAAACCAGGAGGCACTTAAACCAACCCTTAATTGACCCAGTTACTGCAGGAGAGTCCCGACTACTCGCCCTGGAGTCCTACTGTCACCAGCAAAAAGCACCAACCAAAGCTTGGGGGAACTTTGGTACAGCACAAGAGAAGGGAGTGGGGGTAGCGTAGCCGTATCGCAGAGCTGCTGCTTTTCACACCATTTTATCATCCCTGATAATTGAAAGTAAGGCCGGGTGGGCTGACCCCACCACCACCACTCCTGGCAGCATGTTTGGTCCACAACGCTAGAATAATTATTTTGCTCCCTCCCGCCCTTACAGCTTCATCATCTGAAAAGATTACAGTCAAAACAATGGCATACACAAATAAAAGTCAAGAGTTGACGTAGTAACTCCGGGATTTGGGTATCAACTGTCCGAGAAATCAGAACACTCAGGCTTCACAATGTGCCCAACATCGAGCTGTGCCAAGGGGGGGCGGAAGGAAGAAGCTTTCCGTTTAAGCCTTCAGAGCATCGCTCCATCACTACGTCAATTCACAGCCACCACAGCGTGCCGATGGACATCTTTCTGTGCCAAAAGAAACAAGTGTTTTGTCCTCTTGATATCAAAGGTAGCCACCTATACTTACGGAACCATGCACAAGACCTTAACTCTGACCAGCAGGGAAACTTAGGACAACTGAGTGCAGATCCTTCCAATTTCTACCAGTTCCAACTGTGCTTTAAGTCTCATTGCAAAGCCTCAGTTAGAAAAAGGATCACCTCAGGGTATCCAACAAGAAGAAGAGTTGTTTTCTTTTTTTTTTTTTTTTTTTTTTTTTTTTTAATATACCATAGGACTATGCAGACTATGCAGTTCAATCATCAATCATCTTGGAAAGCTCAAGGAGGAGGTCATCCTCATCCTTCCCTGGGTCCAAGTCGAGCTCGGCTTCCAGTATGCCGTCTGAGAGTTCCCAAAGTAGCATCTCTAAATCCTCGTCTACAGATACGGGCGCGTTGCCTGTGGAACTCAGCCGGCGTGTCCTTGCTTCTTCTAGCTGGGAAGAAGCTGAAGTCGAGCTTGAGAACTCCATTGGCTCCACGGATTCTGCCTGGCTTCCAAGATGTGCTTCAGGTCTTGGCAGAGCAAGGAAGAGAACAATCAGTATATGCCATTTCTTAACGGGAAATCCTTTTCTGCAAACCGGCTCTTAAAACCGTAGCCAACCCCTCCTGCACTTCAATCTTACCCAGGGATTGTTATTCAATTAACCCAGGGCTACATTTAGAGCCCAATATATTAGCAGGTACATTTTTCAGTTTGGGGGTCTCTCTGTGAAGCCAGAGCACCCGGAGTCTAGCAAAGATGGGAAACCAACATGGCCTCCCGGAAGCCCAGTGTCCGAGAACTACATCTCCCGGCATGCTCTGGGAAAACAATATGGACTCCCGGAAACCCGGTGGCCAAGAACTACATTTCCCAGCACTCCCCAGAAAATTGAGCCTCGCACCTGGCCGTAGGACGCCATTTTTTGCTCTGTTACATTACCGGTTTCGTGTTTATGGAGGGTTTTCCCGCCGTTTTGGGGGGTTTCCCCTCAATTTCGGGTTTTCAGCTCTCCATTTCAGAGTTCTTCCCCGCAATTTTGGGGTTCCTTCCCCTAATTTGGTGCTTCGCCCCCCCCCCCCCCCACTTTTGGGGTTCCCCCTCCATTTTGGGGATTCCCCCCAATTCCAAGCCCCCCACAATTTTGGAGGCCCCCACCATCCTTTCTTGGCCTGCCACCCTAATATTAAGGTTCTTTCCCCCAATGTTGGGGTTCTCACCACATGTTTGAGGTTCCTTCCCTTAATTTGGGGCTTAGCTCCCCGGGATCTGGGGCTTTAACCCCAATTTTGGGGGTCCCCCCCAAGTTTGGGGATTCCTCCCCAGGTCTGGGGGGGGTCCACATTCAATTCTGGAATTTCACACTTCCATTTAAGTCTTCTTCCCCCCAATTTGGGGGTTCACCCACCCAATTTTGGGGGTTCCTCCCCTAATTTGGGGGGACCCGACCAATTTTGGGGGTCCCCCCCAATTGTAGAGTCCCCCACCCTCCTTTTTTGGGTTCCCCCCTAATATTAAAGAGTTCTTCCGCCCAATTTTGGGGGACCCCACAATTTGGCCGTTCCTTCCCCTAACTTTGGGCTTCAACCCTTCAATTTTGGGGGGGGCTCCCCCCCTCTTATTTTGGCCTTCCGCCCTAATATTAGGCCTAACCCCTAAGAACCTTGACCCCTAAGCCTATGGCAACCACGGATCTAACCCTAACCCCTACCCCAACAAACCCTAGAAACCCTAACCCTAAAAACCCTTACAGCCCTAACCCGATAAAATTTACCACACTAAACCCCTGAAGACTGTTCTGGGGGGTCCACATTCAATTCTGGAATTTCACACTTCCATTTAAGTCTTCTTCCCCCCAATTTGGGGGTTCGCCCACCCAATTTTGGGGGTTCCTCCCCTAATTTGGGGGGGACACAACCGATTTTAGAGTCCCCCACCCTCCTTTTTTGGGTTCCCCCCTAATATTAAAAGTTCTTCCGCCCAATTTTGGGGGACCCCACAATTTTGACGTTCCTTCCCCTAACTTGGGGCTTCAACCCTCCAATTTTGGGTGGGCTCCTCCCCTTTTATTTTGGCCTTCCGCCCTAATATTAGGCCTAACCCCTAAGAACCTTGACCCCTAAGCCTATGGCAACCACGGATCTAACCCTAACCCCTACCCCAACAAACCCTAGAAACCCTAACCCTAAAAACCCTTACAGCCCTAACCCGATAAAATTTACCACACTAAACCCCTGAAGACTGTTTTGGGGGGTCCACATCCAATTCTGGAATTTCACACTTCCATTTAAGTCTTCTTCCCCCCAATTTGGGGGTTCGCCCACCCAATTTTGGGGGTTCCTCCCCTAATTTGGGGGGGACACAACCGATTTTAGAGTCCCCCACCCTCCTTTTTTGGGTTCCCCCCTAATATTAAAAGTTCTTCCGCCCAATTTTGGGGAACACCACAATTTTGACGTTCCTTCCCCTAACTTGGGGCTTCAACCCTTCAATTTTGGGGGGGGCTCCCACCCTCTTATTTTGGCCTTCCGCCCTAATATTAGGCCTAACCCCTAAGAACCTTGACCCCTAAGCCTATGGCAACCATGGATCTAACCCTAACCCCTACCCCAACAAACCCTAGAAACCCTAACCCTAAAAACCCTTACAGCCCTAACCCAATAAAATTTACCACACTAAACCCCTGAAGACTGTTTTGGGGGGTCCACATCCAATTCTGGAATTTCACACTTCCATTTAAGTCTTCTTCCCCCCAATTTGGGGGTTCGCCCAACCAATTTTGGGGGTTCCTCCCCTAATTTGGGGGGGACACAACCAATTTGGGGGGGGACACAACCAATTTGGGGGGGGACACAACCAATTTGGGGGGTCCCCCCAATTTTAGAGTCCCCCACCCTCCTTTTTTGGGTTTCCCCCAATATTAAGAGCTCTTCCGCCCAATTTTGGGGGACCCCACAATTTTGACGTTTCTTCCCCTAAATTGGGGCTTCGACCCTTCAATTTTGGGGGGGGCTCCCCCCTTAGTTTGGCCTTCCACCCTAATATTGGGCCTTACCCCTAAGAACCCTGACCCCTAACACTACGGCTCCCACGGATCTAACCCTAACCCCTACCCCAAAAAACCCTAGAAACCCTAACCCTAAAAACCCTTACAGTCCTAACCCGATAAAATTTACCACACTAGACCTACGCCTAAAAGCCCTAACCCTAAAAATTAAGACCCTCTAAACCCTAACCCAAAACGTAAAGATTCTCAAAGCCCTAACGCTGGAGACCCTAACCTTAAAAAAAAAAAAAAGACCTTAAAACCCTAACCCTAAATACCTGACCATAACTAAAACCCTAAGACCCTAACCCTAAAAACCCTATCAACACTAAAACCACAAAATACTTTAAAACCTTAACACACTAACCCCCAAACCCTAACCCTTATAACTCCAACCCTAACAACCTTAAAATCCTAACCCTAAACCCTGGAAACCCTAACCCTGAAACCCAACCCTAGTGCCTTAGCCCTGAAACCTTAAAACCCTAACACCTTATTAGAAACACTCTGTAACCAATACCATAGGCTCAGGCAAGTATCTCAGTGAGGTAGCATTTTTATTCACGATTGCAATGGCAGGCGTCCCACAAGCCACCTACTAGTTCCATAACACAGTTTATATAATTTTTTTTTTCCTCTCGGTGACCAGGACCCTCCCCAGTTTCCCCATTGACTGGGTAATCCATGTTCACAATCTATCCAGTGCTTCACAGAAAATACACAGCTGCTGGCCTGTTACTAGTCAATTTTATTTTTTTCTTGACTGTTTTCCTCTTTGAGGTGGTAATGTTTCTTACACCGTGATTTCCACCCAATTGCTCTAAGGATTCTGGTTGTCTGCATTTTACAAGGTTGTCTGTTAAGCTTTCTTATCACTGCAAGCATATATCAATACCACCTTCCTTCCCTCTAAACGATGTAACTCTGTGCAAAAACATTTTTATTCCCACAACCTTGATCCCCTTACCCTAAAATCCTTATTCTCTTTAACCCTAACAACTCTAACCACAACCCTAACCCTTCATATCAACCCCCCGACGCTAATGACACTGACTAATGATCCAAACCCCAAACCCCAGGCAACCAACAAAGAAACAGACACAAAGCTGAAAACTACAAAAAAGGCAAAACCCTGGATACAGACCCCAAATCACAAACACGCTACCAAAATGCTACAGAAAAGCCCCAGACGCAGGCCCCAAGCACTACAGCTGGGCCCCAGAAGCTCTAGACACATCCCAAAGCCAAAATGCGATCCCCAAACACTACAGAAAAGCCCCCAAACACCAGACACAGGCTGCAGAAGTCTACAAGCAGGCCCCAGCCACACCCGGATGCAGACCCCAACTGTCCACAAGCAGCTCCCAACCCACCCCCCCCATGAACTGGACCCCCCACCACCACCACCCAGATGCATGCCCCAGGCCCCAGGCCTCAGCCCCAGCCCCCACACCCCAGACTCAGGCCCCAAAGGTGTACAACCAGCTCCCAACTGCCCTCCTCAAAGGGAGGCCCCAAAGCCTGCCAGAGGACCCTAGAGCGTACAAGCAGCTCCCAACCCCCCCGGCACAGGCCCCAACCCCCCCCCCGGACACAGGCCCCAAAGGTGTACAAGCAATCCCCATCCTCCCCAGAGGCACGCCCCAAAGGTGTACAAACAGCCCCAACCCCCCAAGACCCAGACCCCTACAGCGTAGAAGCAGCTCCCAACCCCATGCCCCCAAGGCACATGCCTCAACCCCTCCCCCAAGGCAGGCCCTAACAGTGTACAAGCAGCTCCCACCCCTCCCCCAGACGCAGGCCCCAAAGGTGTACAAGCAGGCCCCTACAGTATACAAGCAGCTCACAACCACCCCCCCAAAGGCAGGCCCCAACCCCCTCCAGATGCAAGCCCGAAAGGTTAAAACCAGCTCCAACCCCCCAACCCCCCCCCGCCCCGCGCAGACGCAGGCCCCAAAGGTGTACAAGCAGTTCCCAACCCCTCCAAGGCAGGCCCCAAAAGTGTACAGGCAGGCCCCTACAGTGTAGAAACGCTCCAACCCCCCCCGCTTCCACCTCGAGGGAGGCCCTCCCCCCCCAGTATACATGAAGCTCCCAACCCCCTCTCAGAGGAATGCCTAAAAAAGTATACAAGCAGCTCCTAACACCCCCCCACCCCCCCCCCCAAAAGAGGCAGTCCCCAAAGGTGTACAAGCAGGCCCTCAAATCCCTTAGGTGTACAAGCAGGCCCTTCAAATCCCTTAGCCCCTGCGCCAGCTTTATTGGCGAGCAGCGAGGCTGGGGGGGGAGGGGGGCAAGACAGCCTTAAATAAAATACAAATATAAAAACTGTTATAAATGGCTGTTATAAATCCAAATAGGATTACAATCAAAGTTTACAATTTATTAAACGAATAGAGGCAAGCAAGCAGCGCTGGGTGCGCCGGGAGTCTCTGCTCCCCCAGGACGCACGCCTGTTACGTAAGGCGGCTGGTTTTGATGCTCCCAGGCTAATACATATTCATTACTACTTCGAGAAGAGGCAGGGTTATTAGAATTGGTTTCCGGAATCCGAAACCCCTCCCAGGGGCGCCTGCGTACCAGTCTCTGGTGGTCTCTCGGGGCTTGCTCGGGCTGAATGCTGGTTGTCTTCCTCTCAGGCTTTTGTCCTTCAATTGTCCTTCAGCTCCCCCTTCCTCCTCGTTTGGGAGCCTCTGCGCCGGATTTCAGAAACTCTAGCAACATCCCCTGCAGTAGTCAGCACTTTTCCCTAAAAACCCCTTTGTTCTCTTATCACCTAGACCCGGGCCTCGATGGTAACCCTTCAAATCCCTTAGTGACACGAATTGCTGGACCATTCCTTACAAAAGGAAGGATAGAATATGTAGAGGAGCAATGGCACACGCGAAAGCCCAGCGCCGCGGGCAGAGGCAGCGAAGGTTGACGGCAGAACAGTGCTCGGTTTGAACACGGAGAGGGAAAGCGAGGGGAAGGTGGCCGAAGCCGGCCGCAGTCTCTGAGCTCTCCTCCTCCTGATTGTTTTCTCTCAAAGCCATTTCTGTCTGTGTGCGGGCACCCGGAGCCGGCAGAAGTCCCCGTGAAGTCCTTCGGCAGGACGGAGGGCTGCGTGGGCTCCAGTGAGAGAGGGAGTTAGGAGAATCTTATCAAGTAGAGATAGAGCGCTGACGGCGTTAAACTAGGATGCTACTTAGCGTCTTTGCTAACTATGGTGCATTGTGCCAATTAACTAAAGCAAGAAGCCTTGGGCCCCTTACCAAGGTCAGTCTCCTAATAAGAGAGTGAGCCTCTCTTAAGAAACTGGGAGAAACTGGTCCTGCAGATGGACAAGAGCCAAGGAGCAACTGAGTCTGTGCAAAGACAAGAGGTCAACTAGCGGTGACGAGGAAGAGTCATCAATCTTCATGCCCACGACCTCCCGTGCTGCCCAGCGCTGAATAAACATACCTACTTTACAATCTCACTGATTGTGGAGTCCCTTTTCCGCAAGTCACTAGCAGCGGTTTCTTCCGCAGAGGTTTTCCCAGAGCCGCTTCAAAGCTTCCCTCGCGGAGCTGGGGCGTCGCAGGGGGTCGTCAAAGCACGCACACACACACACACACACACACACACACAGGCGTTGTTGTCCAAACAGAAAGTATTTACAACAAATTCGACAAGCGGTTTTCCTCTGCCAGCAGCAAATGCCTGAGGGCCCCTACAGCTTCACAAACCATAGCACAAAGAGCCTAAAGTTCCTCTAAAATTTAGGGAAATGATTCAAAATAGATCTGCTAGGGGAAAACGATCACTGGCGGCAGGGTACACAATACACGCGAGTCTCAGCTCTCCTCCGCAGGGTCAGTGCCCACGCCCAAGTGCGACGCTGATGGCACCCGAACATTTGCTGTAGCAGGCAGCAGAGCCAGCAGCTCAGGGGAGCAATTTTAAAAACCAGGAGGCACTTAAACCAACCCTTAATTGACCCAGTTACTGCAGGAGAGTCCCGACTACTCGCCCTGGAGTCCTACTGTCACCAGCAAAAAGCACCAACCAAAGCTTGGGGGAACTTTGGTACAGCACAAGAGAAGGGAGTGGGGGTAGCGTAGCCGTATCGCAGAGCTGCTGCTTTTCACACCATTTTATCATCCCTGATAATTGAAAGTAAGGCCGGGTGGGCTGACCCCACCACCACCACTCCTGGCAGCATGTTTGGTCCACAACGCTAGAATAATTATTTTGCTCCCTCCCGTCCCTACAGCTTCATCATCTGAAAAGATTACAGTCAAAACAATGGCATACACAAATAAAAGTCAAGAGTTGACATAGTAACTCCGGGATTTGGGTATCAACTGTCCGAGAAATCAGAACACCCAGGCTTCACAATGTGCCCAACATCGAGCTGTGCCAAGGGGGGGCGGAAGGAAGAAGCTTTCCGTTTAAGCCTTCAGAGCATCGCTCCATCACTACGTCAATTCACAGCCACCACAGCGTGCCGATGGACATCTTTCTGTGCCAAAAGAAACAAGTGTTTTGTCCTCTTGATATCAAAGGTAGCCACCTATACTTACGGAACTATGCACAAGACCTTAACTCTGACCAGCAGGAAAACTTAGGACAACTGAGTGCAGATCCTGCCAATTTCTACCAGTTCCAACTGTGCTTTAAGTCTCATTGCAAAGCCTCAGTTAGAAAAAGGATCACCTCAGGGTATCCAACAAGAAGAAGAGTTGTTTTCTTTTTTTTTTTTTTTTTTTTTTTTTAATATACCATAGGACTATGCAGTTCAATCATCAATCATCTTGGAAAGCTCAAGGAGGAGGTCATCCTCATCCTTCCCTGGGTCCAAGTCGAGCTCGGCTTCCAGTATGCCGTCTGAGAGTTCCCAAAGTAGCATCTCTAAATCCTCGTCTACAGATACGGGCGCGTTGCCTGTGGAACTCAGCCGGCGTGTCCTTGCTTCTTCTAGCTGGGAAGAAGCTGAAGTCGAGCTTGAGAACTCCATTGGCTCCACGGATTCTGCCTGGCTTCCAAGATGTGCTTCAGGTCTTGGCAGAGCAAGGAAGAGAACAATCAGTATATGCCATTTCTTAACGGGAAATCCCTTTTCTGCAAACCGGCTCTTAAAACCGTAGCCAACCCCTCCTGCACTTCAATCTTACCCAGGGATTGTTATTCAATTAATCCAGGGCTACATTTAGAGCCCAATATATTAGCAGGTACATTTTTCAGTTTGGGGGTTTCTCTGTGAAGCCAGAGCACCCGGAGTCTAGCATAGATGGGAAACCAACATGGCCTCCCGGAAGCCCAGTGTCCGAGAACTACATCTCCCGGCATGCTCTGGGAAAACAATATGGACTCCCGGAAACCCGGTGGCCAAGAACTACATTTCCCAGCACTCCCCAGAAAATTGAGCCTCGCACCTGGCCGTAGGACGCCAGTTTTTGCTCTGTTACATTACCGGTTTCGTGTTTATGGAGGGTTTTCCCGCCGTTTTGGGGGGTTTCCCCTCAATTTTGGGTTTTCAGCTCTCCATTTCAGAGTTCTTCCCCGCAATTTTGGGGTTCCTTCCCCTAATTTGGTGCTTCGCCCCCCCCCCCCCCCACTTTTGGGGTTCCCCCTCCATTTTGGGGATTCCCCCCAATTCCAAGCCCCCCACAATTTTGGAGGCCCCCACCATCCTTTCTTGGCCTGCCACCCTAATATTAAGGTTCTTTCCCCCAATGTTGGGGTTCTCACCACATGTTTGAGGTTCCTTCCCTTAATTTGGGGCTTAGCTCCCCAGGATCTGGGGCTTTAACCCCAATTTTGGGGGTCCCCCACAAGTTTGGGGATTCCTCCCCAGGTCTGGGGGGGGTCCACATTCAATTCTGGAATTTCACACTTCCATTTAAGTCTTCTTCCCCCCAATTTGGGGGTTCACCCACCCAATTTTGGGGGTTCCTCCCCTAATTTGGGGGGACCCGACCAATTTTGGGGGTCCCCCCCAATTGTAGAGTCCCCCACCCTCCTTTTTTGGGTTCCCCCCTAATATTAAAGAGTTCTTCCGCCCAATTTTGGGGGACCCCACAATTTGGCCGTTCCTTCCCCTAACTTTGGGCTTCAACCCTTCGATTTTGGGGGGGGCTCCCCCCCTCTTATTTTGGCCTTTCGCCCTAATATTAGGCCTAACCCCTAAGAACCTTGACCCCTAACGCTATGGCAACCACAGATCTAACCCTAACCCCTACCCCAACAAACCCTAGAAACCCTAACCCTAAAAACCCTTACAGCCCTAACCCAATAAAATTTACCACACTAAACCCCTGAAGACTGTTTTGGGGGGTCCACATCCAATTCTGGAA
This sequence comes from Anser anser, assembly GCF_964211835.1. Lineage (NCBI taxonomy): Eukaryota > Metazoa > Chordata > Aves > Anseriformes > Anatidae > Anser > Anser anser. The sequence goes on along the minus strand of NW_028154074.1, from coordinate 195,034 downwards.
TTTCACACTTCCATTTAAGTCTTCTTCCCCCCAATTTGGGGGTTCGCCCACCCAATTTTGGGGGTTCCTCCCCTAATTTGGGGGGGACACAACCAATTTGGGGGGGGACACAACCAATTTGGGGGGTCCCCCCAATTTTAGAGTCCCCCACCCTCCTTTTTTGGGTTTCCCCCAATATTAAGAGCTCTTCCGCCCAATTTTGGGGGACCCCACAATTTTGACGTTTCTTCCCCTAAATTGGGGCTTCGACCCTTCAATTTTGGGGGGGGCTCCCCCCTTAGTTTGGCCTTCCACCCTAATATTGGGCCTTACCCCTAAGAACCCTGACCCCTAACACTACGGCTCCCACGGATCTAACCCTAACCCCTACCCCAAAAAACCCTAGAAACCCTAACCCTAAAAACCCTTACAGTCCTAACCCGATAAAATTTACCACACTAGACCTACGCCTAAAAGCCCTAACCCTAAAAATTAAGACCCTCTAAACCCTAACCCAAAACGTAAAGATTCTCAAAGCCCTAACGCTGGAGACCCTAACCTTAAAAAAAAAAAAATAAGACCTTAAAACCCTAACCCTAAATACCTGACCATAACTAAAACCCTAAGACCCTAACCCTAAAAACCCTATCAACACTAAAACCACAAAATACTTTAAAACCTTAACACACTAACCCCCAAACCCTAACCCTTATAACTCCAACCCTAACAACCTTAAAATCCTAACCCTAAACCCTGGAAACCCTAACCCTGAAACCCAACCCTAGTGCCTTAGCCCTGAAACCTTAAAACCCTAACACCTTATTAGAAACACTCTGTAACCAATACCATAGGCTCAGGCAAGTATCTCAGTGAGGTAGCATTTTTATTCACGATTGCAATGGCAGGCGTCCCACAAGCCACCTACTAGTTCCATAACACAGTTTATATAATTTTTTTTTTCCTCTCGGTGACCAGGACCCTCCCCAGTTTCCCCATTGACTGGGTAATCCATGTTCACAATCTATCCAGTGCTTCACAGAAAATACACAGCTGCTGGCCTGTTACTAGTCAATTTTATTTTTTTCTTGACTGTTTTCCTCTTTGAGGTGGTAATGTTTCTTACACCGTGATTTCCACCCAATTGCTATAAAGGATTCTGGTTGTCTGCATTTTACAAGGTTGTCTGTTAAGCTTTCTTATCACTGCAAGCATATATCAATACCACCTTCCTTCCCTCTAAACGATGTAACTCTGTGCAAAAACATTTTTATTCCCACAACCTTGATCCCCTTACCCTAAAATCCTTATTCTCTTTAACCCTAACAACTCTAACCACAACCCTAACCCTTCATATCAACCCCCCGACGCTAATGACACTGACTAATGATCCAAACCCCAAACCCCAGGCAACCAACAAAGAAACAGACACAAAGCTGAAAACTACAAAAAAGGCAAAACCCTGGATACAGACCCCAAATCACAAACACGCTACCAAAATGCTACAGAAAAGCCCCAGACGCAGGCCCCAAGAACTACAGCTAGGCCCCAGAAGCTCTAGACACATCCCAAAGCCAAAATGCGATCCCCAAACACTACAGAAAAGCCCCCAAACACCAGACACAGGCTGCAGAAGTCTACAAGCAGGCCCCAGCCACACCCGGATGCAGACCCCAACTGTCCACAAGCAGCTCCCAACCCACCCCCCCCATGAACTGGACCCCCCCCCACCACCACCCAGATGCATGCCCCAGGCCCCAGGCCTCAGCCCCAGCCCCCACACCCCAGACTCAGGCCCCAAAGGTGTACAACCAGCTCCCAACTGCCCCCCTCAAAGGGAGGCCCCAAAGCCTGCCAGAGGACCCTAGAGCGTACAAGCAGCTCCCAACCCCCCCGGCACAGGCCCCAACCCCCCCCCAGACACAGGCCCCAAAGGTGTACAAGCAACTCCCCATCCTCCCCAGAGGCACGCCCCAAAGGTGTACAAACAGCCCCAACCCCCCAAGACCCAGACCCCTACAGCGTAGAAGCAGCTCCCAACCCCATGCCCCCAAGGCACATGCCCCAACCCCTCCCCCAAGGCAGGCCCTAACAGTGTACAAGCAGCTCCCACCCCCCCCGAGACGCAGGCCCCAAAGGTGTACAAGCAGGCCCCTACAGTATACAAGCAGCTCACAACCACCCCCCCAAAGGCAGGCCCCAACCCCCTCCAGATGCAAGCCCGAAAGGTTAAAACCAGCTCCAACCCCCCAACCCCCCCCCGCCCCGCGCAGACGCAGGCCCCAAAGGTGTACAAGCAATTCCCAACCCCTCCAAGGCAGGCCCCAAAAGTGTACAGGCAGGCCCCTACAGTGTAGAAACGCTCCAACCCCCCCCCGCTTCCACCTCGAGGGAGGCCCTCCCCCCCCAGTATACACGAAGCTCCCAACCCCCTCTCAGAGGAATGCCTAAAAAAGTATACAAGCAGCTCCTAACACCCCCCCACGCCCCCCCAAAAGAGGCAGTCCCCAAAGGTGTACAAGCAGGCCCTCAAATCCCTTAGGTGTACAAGCAGGCCCTTCAAATCCCTTAGCCCCTGCGCCAGCTTTATTGGCGAGCAGCGAGGCTGGGGGGGGAGGGGGGCAAGACAGCCTTAAATAAAATACAAATATTAAAACTGTTATAAATGGCTGTTATAAATCCAAATAGGATTACAATCAAAGTTTACAATTTATTAAACGAATAGAGGCAAGCAAGCAGCGCTGGGTGCGCCGGGAGTCTCTGCTCCCCCAGGACGCACACCTGTTACGTAAGGCGGCTGGTTTTGATGCTCCCAGGCTAATACATATTCATTACTACTTCGAGAAGAGGCAGGGTTATTAGAATTGGTTTCCGGAATCCGAAACCCCTCCCAGGGGCGCCTGCGTACCAGTCTCTGGTGGTCTCTCGGGGCTTGCTCGGGCTGAATGCTGGTTGTCTTCCTCTCAGGCTTTTGTCCTTCAATTGTCCTTCAGCTCCCCCTTCCTCCTCGTTTGGGAGCCTCTGCGCCGGATTTCAGAAACTCTAGCAACATCCCCTGCAGTAGTCAGCACTTTTCCCTAAAAACCCCTTTGTTCTCTTATCACCTAGACCCGGGCCTCGATGGTAACCCTTCAAATCCCTTAGTGACACGAATTGCTGGACCATTCCTTACAAAAGGAAGGATAAAATATGTAGAGGAGCAATGGCACACGCGAAAGCCCAGCGCCGCGGGCAGAGGCAGCGAAGGTTGACGGCAGAACAGTGCTCGGTTTGAACACGGAGAGGGAAAGCGAGGGGAAGGTGGCCGAAGCTGGCCGCAGTCTCTGAGCTCTCCTCCTCCTGATTGTTTTCTCTCAAAGCCATTTCTGTCTGTGTGCGGGCACCCGGAGCCGGCAGAAGTCCCCGTGAAGTCCTTCGGCAGGACGGAGGGCTGCGTGGGCTCCAGTGAGAGGGAGTTAGGAGAATCTTATCAAGTAGAGATAGAGCGCTGACGGCGTTAAACTAGGATGCTACTTAGCGTCTTTGCTAACTATGGTGCATTGTGCCAATTAACTAAAGCAAGAAGCCTTGGGCCCCTTACCAAGGTCAGTCTCCTAATAAGAGAGTGAGCCTGTCTTAAGAAACTGGGAGAAACTGGTCCTGCAGATGGACAAGAGCCAAGGAGCAACTGAGTCTGTGCAAAGACAAGAGGTCAACTAGCGGTGACGAGGAAGAGTCATCAATCTTCATGCCCACGACTTCCCGTGCTGCCCAGCGCTGAATAAACATACCTACTTTACAATCTCACTGATTGTGGAGTCCCTTTTCCGCAAGTCACTAGCAGCGGTTTCTTCCGCAGAGGTTTTCCCAGAGCCGCTTCAAAGCTTCCCTCGCGGAGCTGGGGCGTCGCAGGGGGTCGTCAAAGCACGCACACACACACACACACACACACACACACAGGCGTTGTTGTCCAAACAGAAAGTATTTACAACAAATTCGACAAGCGGTTTTCCTCTGCCAGCAGCAAATGCCTGAGGGCCCCTACAGCTTCACAAATCATAGCACAAAGAGCCTAAAGTTCCTCTAAAATTTAGGGAAATGATTCAAAATAGATCTGCTAGGGGAAAACGATCACTGGCGGCAGGGTACACAATACACGCGAGTCTCAGCTCTCCTCCGCAGGGTCAGTGCCCACGCCCAAGTGCGACGCTGATGGCACCCGAACATTTGCTGTAGCAGGCAGCAGAGCCAGCAGCTCAGGGGAGCAATTTTAAAAACCAGGAGGCACTTAAACCAACCCTTAATTGACCCAGTTACTGCAGGAGAGTCCCGACTACTCGCCCTGGAGTCCTACTGTCACCAGCAAAAAGCACCAACCAAAGCTTGGGGGAACTTTGGTACAGCACAAGAGAAGGGAGTGGGGGTAGCGTAGCCGTATCGCAGAGCTGCTGCTTTTCACACCATTTTATCATCCCTGATAATTGAAAGTAAGGCCGGGTGGGCTGACCCCACCACCACCACTCCTGGCAGCATGTTTGGTCCACAACGCTAGAATAATTATTTTGCTCCCTCCCGTCCCTACAGCTTCATCATCTGAAAAGATTACAGTCAAAACAATGGCATACACAAATAAAAGTCAAGAGTTGACGTAGTAACTCCGGGATTTGGGTATCAACTGTTCGAGAAATCAGAACACCCAGGCTTCACAATGTGCCCAACATCGAGCTGTGCCAAGGGGGGGCGGAAGGAAGAAGCTTTCCGTTTAAGCCTTCAGAGCATCGCTCCATCACTACGTCAATTCACAGCCACCACAGCGTGCCGATGGACATCTTTCTGTGCCAAAAGAAGCAAGTGTTTTGTCCTCTTGATATCAAAGGTAGCCACCTATAGTTACGGAACCATGCACAAGACCTTAACTCTGACCAGCAGGAAAACTTAGGACAACTGAGTGCAGATCCTGCCAATTTCTACCAGTTCCAACTGTGCTTTAAGTCTCATTGCAAAGCCTCAGTTAGAAAAAGGATCACCGCAGGGTATCCAACAAGAAGAAGAGTTGTTTTCTTTTTTTTTTTTTTTTCTTTTTTTTTTAATATACCATAGGACTATGCAGTTCAATCATCAATCATCTTGGAAAGCTCAAGGAGGAGGTCATCCTCATCCTTCCCTGGGTCCAAGTCGAGCTCGGCTTCCAGTATGCCGTCTGAGAGTTCCCAAAGTAGCATCTCTAAATCCTCGTCTACAGATACGGGCGCGTTGCCTGTGGAACTCAGCCGGCGTGTCCTTGCTTCTTCTAGCTGGGAAGAAGCTGAAGTCGAGCTTGAGAACTCCATTGGCTCCACGGATTCTGCCTGGCTTCCAAGATGTGCTTCAGGTCTTGGCAGAGCAAGGAAGAGAACAATCAGTATATGCCATTTCTTAACGGGAAATCCCTTTTCTGCAAACCGGCTCTTAAAACCGTAGCCAACCCCTCCTGCACTTCAATCTTACCCAGGGATTGTTATTCAATTAACCCAGGGCTACATTTAGAGCCCAATATATTAGCAGGTACATTTTTCAGTTTGGGGGTTTCTCTGTGAAGCCAGAGCACCCGGAGTCTAGCAAAGATGGGAAACCAACATGGCCTCCCGGAAGCCCAGTGTCCGAGAACTACATCTCCCGGCATGCTCTGGGAAAACAATATGGACTCCCGGAAACCCGGTGGCCAAGAACTACATTTCCCAGCACTCCCCAGAAAATTGAGCCTCGCACCTGGCCGTAGGACGCCATTTTTTGCTCTGTTACATTACCGGTTTCGTGTTTATGGAGGGTTTTCCCGCCGTTTTGGGGGGTTTCCCCTCAATTTTGGGTTTTCAGCTCTCCATTTCAGAGTTCTTCCCCGCAATTTTGGGGTTCCTTCCCCTAATTTGGTGCTTCGCCCCCCCCCCCCCACTTTTGGGGTTCCCCCTCCATTTTGGGGATTCCCCCCAATTCCAAGCCCCCCACAATTTTGGAGGCCCCCACCATCCTTTCTTGGCCTGCCACCCTAATATTAAGGTTCTTTCCCCCAATGTTGGGGTTCTCACCACATGTTTGAGGTTCCTTCCCTTAATTTGGGGCTTAGCTCCCCAGGATCTGGGGCTTTAACCCCAATTTTGGGGGTCCCCCACAAGTTTGGGGATTCCTCCCCAGGTCTGGGGGGGGTCCACATTCAATTCTGGAATTTCACACTTCCATTTAAGTCTTCTTCCCCCCAATTTGGGGGTTCACCCACCCAATTTTGGGGGTTCCTCCCCTAATTTGGGGGGACCCGACCAATTTTGGGGGTCCCCCCCAATTGTAGAGTCCCCCACCCTCCTTTTTTGGGTTTCCCCCTAATATTAAAGAGTTCTTCCGCCCAATTTTGGGGGACCCCACAATTTGGCCGTTCCTTCCCCTAACTTTGGGCTTCAACCCTTCGATTTTGGGGGGGGCTCCCCCCCTCTTATTTTGGCCTTTCGCCCTAATATTAGGCCTAACCCCTAAGAACCTTGACCCCTAACGCTATGGCAACCACAGATCTAACCCTAACCCCTACCCCAACAAACCCTAGAAACCCTAACCCTAAAAACCCTTACAGCCCTAACCCAATAAAATTTACCACACTAAACCCCTGAAGACTGTTTTGGGGGGTCCACATCCAATTCTGGAATTTCACACTTCCATTTAAGTCTTCTTCCCCCCAATTTGGGGGTTCGCCCAACCAATTTTGGGGGTTCCTCCCCTAATTTGGGGGGGACACAACCAATTTGGGGGGGGACACAACCAATTTGGGGGGTCCCCCCAATTTTAGAGTCCCCCACCCTCCTTTTTTGGGTTTCCCCCAATATTAAGAGCTCTTCCGCCCAATTTTGGGGGACCCCACAATTTTGACGTTTCTTCCCCTAAATTGGGGCTTTGACCCTTCAATTTTGGGGGGGGCTCCCCCCTTAGTTTGGCCTTCCACCCTAATATTGGGCCTTACCCCTAAGAACCCTGACCCCTAACACTACGGCTCCCACGGATCTAACCCTAACCCCTACCCCAAAAAACCCTAGAAACCCTAACCCTAAAAACCCTTACAGTCCTAACCCGATAAAATTTACCACACTAGACCTACGCCTAAAAGCCCTAACCCTAAAAATTAAGACCCTCTAAACCCTAACCCAAAACGTAAAGATTCTCAAAGCCCTAACGCTGGAGACCCTAACCTTAAAAAAAAAAAAATAAGACCTTAAAACCCTAACCCTAAATACCTGACCATAACTAAAACCCTAAGACCCTAACCCTAAAAACCCTATCAACACTAAAACCACAAAATACTTTAAAACCTTAACACACTAACCCCCAAACCCTAACCCTTATAACTCCAACCCTAACAACCTTAAAATCCTAACCCTAAACCCTGGAAACCCTAACCCTGAAACCCAACCCTAGTGCCTTAGCCCTGAAACCTTAAAACCCTAACACCTTATTAGAAACACTCTGTAACCAATACCATAGGCTCAGGCAAGTATCTCAGTGAGGTAGCATTTTTATTCACGATTGCAATGGCAGGCGTCCCACAAGCCACCTACTAGTTCCATAACACAGTTTATATAATTTTTTTTTTCCTCTCGGTGACCAGGACCCTCCCCAGTTTCCCCATTGACTGGGTAATCCATGTTCACAATCTATCCAGTGCTTCACAGAAAATACACAGCTGCTGGCCTGTTACTAGTCAATTTTATTTTTTTCTTGACTGTTTTCCTCTTTGAGGTGGTAATGTTTCTTACACCGTGATTTCCACCCAATTGCTATAAAGGATTCTGGTTGTCTGCATTTTACAAGGTTGTCTGTTAAGCTTTCTTATCACTGCAAGCATATATCAATACCACCTTCCTTCCCTCTAAACGATGTAACTCTGTGCAAAAACATTTTTATTCCCACAACCTTGATCCCCTTACCCTAAAATCCTTATTCTCTTTAACCCTAACAACTCTAACCACAACCCTAACCCTTCATATCAACCCCCCGACGCTAATGACACTGACTAATGATCCAAACCCCAAACCCCAGGCAACCAACAAAGAAACAGACACAAAGCTGAAAACTACAAAAAAGGCAAAACCCTGGATACAGACCCCAAATCACAAACACGCTACCAAAATGCTACAGAAAAGCCCCAGACGCAGGCCCCAAGAACTACAGCTAGGCCCCAGAAGCTCTAGACACATCCCAAAGCCAAAATGCGATCCCCAAACACTACAGAAAAGCCCCCAAACACCAGACACAGGCTGCAGAAGTCTACAAGCAGGCCCCAGCCACACCCGGATGCAGACCCCAACTGTCCACAAGCAGCTCCCAACCCACCCCCCCCATGAACTGGACCCCCCCCCCCCACCACCCAGATGCATGCCCCAGGCCCCAGGCCTCAGCCCCAGCCCCCACACCCCAGACTCAGGCCCCAAAGGTGTACAACCAGCTCCCAACTGCCCCCCTCAAAGGGAGGCCCCAAAGCCTGCCAGAGGACCCTAGAGCGTACAAGCAGCTCCCAACCCCCCCGGCACAGGCCCCAACCCCCCCCCAGACACAGGCCCCAAAGGTGTACAAGCAACTCCCCATCCTCCCCAGAGGCACGCCCCAAAGGTGTACAAACAGCCCCAACCCCCCAAGACCCAGACCCCTACAGCGTAGAAGCAGCTCCCAACCCCATGCCCCCAAGGCACATGCCCCAACCCCTCCCCCAAGGCAGGCCCTAACAGTGTACAAGCAGCTCCCACCCCCCCCGAGACGCAGGCCCCAAAGGTGTACAAGCAATTCCCAACCCCTCCAAGGCAGGCCCCAAAAGTGTACAGGCAGGCCCCTACAGTGTAGAAACGCTCCAACCCCCCCCCGCTTCCACCTCGAGGGAGGCCCTCCCCCCCCAGTATACACGAAGCTCCCAACCCCCTCTCAGAGGAATGCCTAAAAAAGTATACAAGCAGCTCCTAACACCCCCCCACCCCCCCCCCCAAAAGAGGCAGTCCCCAAAGGTGTACAAGCAGGCCCTCAAATCCCTTAGGTGTACAAGCAGGCCCTTCAAATCCCTTAGCCCCTGCGCCAGCTTTATTGGCGAGCAGCGAGGCTGGGGGGGGAGGGGGGCAAGACAGCCTTAAATAAAATACAAATATAAAAACTGTTATAAATGGCTGTTATAAATCCAAATAGGATTACAATCAAAGTTTACAATTTATTAAACGAATAGAGGCAAGCAAGCAGCGCTGGGTGCGCCGGGAGTCTCTGCTCCCCCAGGACGCACACCTGTTACGTAAGGCGGCTGGTTTTGATGCTCCCAGGCTAATACATATTCATTACTACTTCGAGAAGAGGCAGGGTTATTAGAATTGGTTTCCGGAATCCGAAACCCCTCCCAGGGGCGCCTGCCTACCAGTCTCTGGTGGTCTCTCGGGGCTTGCTCGGGCTGAATGCTGGTTGTCTTCCTCTCAGGCTTTTGTCCTTCAATTGTCCTTCAGCTCCCCCTTCCTCCTCGTTTGGGAGCCTCTGCGCCGGATTTCAGAAACTCTAGCAACATCCCCTGCAGTAGTCAGCACTTTTCCCTAAAATCCCCTTTGTTCTCTTATCACCTAGACCCGGGCCTCGATGGTAACCCTTCAAATCCCTTAGTGACACGAATTGCTGGACCATTCCTTACAAAAGGAAGGATAAAATATGTAGAGGAGCAATGGCACACGCGAAAGCCCAGCGCCGCGGGCAGAGGCAGCGAAGGTTGACGGCAGAACAGTGCTCGGTTTGAACACGGAGAGGGAAAGCGAGGGGAAGGTGGCCGAAGCCGGCCGCAGTCTCTGAGCTCTCCTCCTCCTGATTGTTTTCTCTCAAAGCCATTTCTGTCTGTGTGCGGGCACCCGGAGCCGGCAGAAGTCCCCGTGAAGTCCTTCGGCAGGACGGAGGGCTGCGTGGGCTCCAGTGAGAGGGAGTTAGGAGAATCTTATCAAGTAGAGATAGAGCGCTGACGGCGTTAAACTAGGATGCTACTTAGCGTCTTTGCTAACTATGGTGCATTGTGCCAATTAACTAAAGCAAGAAGCCTTGGGCCCCTTACCAAGGTCAGTCTCCTAATAAGAGAGTGAGCCTGTCTTAAGAAACTGGGAGAAACTGGTCCTGCAGATGGACAAGAGCCAAGGAGCAACTGAGTCTGTGCAAAGACAAGAGGTCAACTAGCGGTGACGAGGAAGAGTCATCAATCTTCATGCCCACGACTTCCCGTGCTGCCCAGCGCTGAATAAACATACCTACTTTACAATCTCACTGATTGTGGAGTCCCTTTTCCGCAAGTCACTAGCAGCGGTTTCTTCCGCAGAGGTTTTCCCAGAGCCGCTTCAAAGCTTCCCTCGCGGAGCTGGGGCGTCGCAGGGGGTCGTCAAAGCACGCACACACACACACACACACACACACACACAGGCGTTGTTGTCCAAACAGAAAGTATTTACAACAAATTCGACAAGCGGTTTTCCTCTGCCAGCAGCAAATGCCTGAGGGCCCCTACAGCTTCACAAATCATAGCACAAAGAGCCTAAAGTTCCTCTAAAATTTAGGGAAATGATTCAAAATAGATCTGCTAGGGGAAAACGATCACTGGCGGCAGGGTACACAATACACGCGAGTCTCAGCTCTCCTCCGCAGGGTCAGTGCCCACGCCCAAGTGCGACGCTGATGGCACCCGAACATTTGCTGTAGCAGGCAGCAGAGCCAGCAGCTCAGGGGAGCAATTTTAAAAACCAGGAGGCACTTAAACCAACCCTTAATTGACCCAGTTACTGCAGGAGAGTCCCGACTACTCGCCCTGGAGTCCTACTGTCACCAGCAAAAAGCACCAACCAAAGCTTGGGGGAACTTTGGTACAGCACAAGAGAAGGGAGTGGGGGTAGCGTAGCCGTATCGCAGAGCTGCTGCTTTTCACACCATTTTATCATCCCTGATAATTGAAAGTAAGGCCGGGTGGGCTGACCCCACCACCACCACTCCTGGCAGCATGTTTGGTCCACAACGCTAGAATAATTATTTTGCTCCCTCCCGTCCCTACAGCTTCATCATCTGAAAAGATTACAGTCAAAACAATGGCATACACAAATAAAAGTCAAGAGTTGACGTAGTAACTCCGGGATTTGGGTATCAACTGTTCGAGAAATCAGAACACCCAGGCTTCACAATGTGCCCAACATCGAGCTGTGCCAAGGGGGGGCGGAAGGAAGAAGCTTTCCGTTTAAGCCTTCAGAGCATCGCTCCATCACTACGTCAATTCACAGCCACCACAGCGTGCCGATGGACATCTTTCTGTGCCAAAAGAAGCAAGTGTTTTGTCCTCTTGATATCAAAGGTAGCCACCTATAGTTACGGAACCATGCACAAGACCTTAACTCTGACCAGCAGGAAAACTTAGGACAACTGAGTGCAGATCCTGCCAATTTCTACCAGTTCCAACTGTGCTTTAAGTCTCATTGCAAAGCCTCAGTTAGAAAAAGGATCACCTCAGGGTATCCAACAAGAAGAAGAGTTGTTTTCTTTTTTTTTTTTTTTTCTTTTTTTTTTAATATACCATAGGACTATGCAGTTCAATCATCAATCATCTTGGAAAGCTCAAGGAGGAGGTCATCCTCATCCTTCCCTGGGTCCAAGTCGAGCTCGGCTTCCAGTATGCCGTCTGAGAGTTCCCAAAGTAGCATCTCTAAATCCTCGTCTACAGATACGGGCGCGTTGCCTGTGGAACTCAGCCGGCGTGTCCTTGCTTCTTCTAGCTGGGAAGAAGCTGAAGTCGAGCTTGAGAACTCCATTGGCTCCACGGATTCTGCCTGGCTTCCAAGATGTGCTTCAGGTCTTGGCAGAGCAAGGAAGAGAACAATCAGTATATGCCATTTCTTAACGGGAAATCCCTTTTCTGCAAACCGGCTCTTAAAACCGTAGCCAACCCCTCCTGCACTTCAATCTTACCCAGGGATTGTTATTCAATTAACCCAGGGCTACATTTAGAGCCCAATATATTAGCAGGTACATTTTTCAGTTTGGGGGTTTCTCTGTGAAGCCAGAGCACCCGGAGTCTAGCAAAGATGGGAAACCAACATGGCCTCCCGGAAGCCCAGTGTCCGAGAACTACATCTCCCGGCATGCTCTGGGAAAACAATATGGACTCCCGGAAACCCGGTGGCCAAGAACTACATTTCCCAGCACTCCCCAGAAAATTGAGCCTCGCACCTGGCCGTAGGACGCCATTTTTTGCTCTGTTACATTACCGGTTTCGTGTTTATGGAGGGTTTTCCCGCCGTTTTGGGGGGTTTCCCCTCAATTTTGGGTTTTCAGCTCTCCATTTCAGAGTTCTTCCCCGCAATTTTGGGGTTCCTTCCCCTAATTTGGTGCTTCGCCCCCCCCCCCCCCACTTTTGGGGTTCCCCCTCCATTTTGGGGATTCCCCCCAATTCCAAGCCCCCCACAATTTTGGAGGCCCCCACCATCCTTTCTTGGCCTGCCACCCTAATATTAAGGTTCTTTCCCCCAATGTTGGGGTTCTCACCACATGTTTGAGGTTCCTTCCCTTAATTTGGGGCTTAGCTCCCCAGGATCTGGGGCTTTAACCCCAATTTTGGGGGTCCCCCACAAGTTTGGGGATTCCTCCCCAGGTCTGGGGGGGGTCCACATTCAATTCTGGAATTTCACACTTCCATTTAAGTCTTCTTCCCCCCAATTTGGGGGTTCACCCACCCAATTTTGGGGGTTCCTCCCCTAATTTGGGGGGACCCGACCAATTTTGGGGGTTCCCCCCAATTGTAGAGTCCCCCACCCTCCTTTTTTGGGTTCCCCCCTAATATTAAAGAGTTCTTCTGCCCAATTTTGGGGGACCCCACAATTTGGCCGTTCCTTCCCCTAACTTTGGGCTTCAACCCTTCGATTTTGGGGGGGGCTCCCACCCTCTTATTTTGGCCTTTCGCCCTAATATTAGGCCTAACCCCTAAGAACCTTGACCCCTAACGCTATGGCAACCACAGATCTAACCCTAACCCCTACCCCAACAAACCCTAGAAACCCTAACCCTAAAAACCCTTACAGCCCTAACCCAATAAAATTTACCACACTAAACCCCTGAAGACTGTTTTGGGGGGTCCACATCCAATTCTGGAATTTCACACTTCCATTTAAGTCTTCTTCCCCCCAATTTGGGGGTTCGCCCAACCAATTTTGGGGGTTCCTCCCCTAATTTGGGGGGGACACAACCAATTTGGGGGGGGACACAACCAATTTGGGGGGTCCCCCCAATTTTAGAGTCCCCCACCCTCCTTTTTTGGGTTTCCCCCAATATTAAGAGCTCTTCCGCCCAATTTTGGGGGACCCCACAATTTTGACGTTTCTTCCCCTAAATTGGGGCTTCGACCCTTCAATTTTGGGGGGGGCTCCCCCCTTAGTTTGGCCTTCCACCCTAATATTGGGCCTTACCCCTAAGAACCCTGACCCCTAACACTACGGCTCCCACGGATCTAACCCTAACCCCTACCCCAAAAAACCCTAGAAACCCTAACCCTAAAAACCCTTACAGTCCTAACCCGATAAAATTTACCACACTAGACCTACGCCTAAAAGCCCTAACCCTAAAAATTAAGACCCTCTAAACCCTAACCCAAAACGTAAAGATTCTCAAAGCCCTAACGCTGGAGACCCTAACCTTAAAAAAAAAAAAATAAGACCTTAAAACCCTAACCCTAAATACCTGACCATAACTAAAACCCTAAGACCCTAACCCTAAAAACCCTATCAACACTAAAACCACAAAATACTTTAAAACCTTAACACACTAACCCCCAAACCCTAACCCTTATAACTCCAACCCTAACAACCTTAAAATCCTAACCCTAAACCCTGGAAACCCTAACCCTGAAACCCAACCCTAGTGCCTTAGCCCTGAAACCTTAAAACCCTAACACCTTATTAGAAACACTCTGTAACCAATACCATAGGCTCAGGCAAGTATCTCAGTGAGGTAGCATTTTTATTCACGATTGCAATGGCAGGCGTCCCACAAGCCACCTACTAGTTCCATAACACAGTTTATATAATTTTTTTTTTCCTCTCGGTGACCAGGACCCTCCCCAGTTTCCCCATTGACTGGGTAATCCATGTTCACAATCTATCCAGTGCTTCACAGAAAATACACAGCTGCTGGCCTGTTACTAGTCAATTTTATTTTTTTCTTGACTGTTTTCCTCTTTGAGGTGGTAATGTTTCTTACACCGTGATTTCCACCCAATTGCTATAAAGGATTCTGGTTGTCTGCATTTTACAAGGTTGTCTGTTAAGCTTTCTTATCACTGCAAGCATATATCAATACCACCTTCCTTCCCTCTAAACGATGTAACTCTGTGCAAAAACATTTTTATTCCCACAACCTTGATCCCCTTACCCTAAAATCCTTATTCTCTTTAACCCTAACAACTCTAACCACAACCCTAACCCTTCATATCAACCCCCCGACGCTAATGACACTGACTAATGATCCAAACCCCAAACCCCAGGCAACCAACAAAGAAACAGACACAAAGCTGAAAACTACAAAAAAGGCAAAACCCTGGATACAGACCCCAAATCACAAACACGCTACCAAAATGCTACAGAAAAGCCCCAGACGCAGGCCCCAAGAACTACAGCTAGGCCCCAGAAGCTCTAGACACATCCCAAAGCCAAAATGCGATCCCCAAACACTACAGAAAAGCCCCCAAACACCAGACACAGGCTGCAGAAGTCTACAAGCAGGCCCCAGCCACACCCGGATGCAGACCCCAACTGTCCACAAGCAGCTCCCAACCCACCCCCCCCATGAACTGGACCCCCCCCCACCACCACCCAGATGCATGCCCCAGGCCCCAGGCCTCAGCCCCAGCCCCCACACCCCAGACTCAGGCCCCAAAGGTGTACAACCAGCTCCCAACTGCCCCCCTCAAAGGGAGGCCCCAAAGCCTGCCAGAGGACCCTAGAGCGTACAAGCAGCTCCCAACCCCCCCGGCACAGGCCCCAACCCCCCCCCAGACACAGGCCCCAAAGTTGTACAAGCAACTCCCCATCCTCCCCAGAGGCACGCCCCAAAGGTGTACAAACAGCCCCAACCCCCCAAGACCCAGACCCCTACAGCGTAGAAGCAGCTCCCAACCCCATGCCCCCAAGGCACATGCCCCAACCCCTCCCCCAAGGCAGGCCCTAACAGTGTACAAGCAGCTCCCACCCCCCCCCAGACGCAGGCCCCAAAGGTGTACAAGCAGGCCCCTACAGTATACAAGCAGCTCACAACCACCCCCCCAAAGGCAGGCCCCAACCCCCTCCAGATGCAAGCCCGAAAGGTTAAAACCAGCTCCAACCCCCCAACCCCCCCCCGCCCCGCGCAGACGCAGGCCCCAAAGGTGTACAAGCAATTCCCAACCCCTCCAAGGCAGGCCCCAAAAGTGTACAGGCAGGCCCTTACAGTGTAGAAACGCTCCAACCCCCCCCCGCTTCCACCTCGAGGGAGGCCCTCCCCCCCCAGTATACACGAAGCTCCCAACCCCCTCTCAGAGGAATGCCTAAAAAAGTATACAAGCAGCTCCTAACACCCCCCCACGCCCCCCCAAAAGAGGCAGTCCCCAAAGGTGTACAAGCAGGCCCTCAAATCCCTTAGGTGTACAAGCAGGCCCTTCAAATCCCTTAGCCCCTGCGCCAGCTTTATTGGCGAGCAGCGAGGCTGGGGGGGGAGGGGGGCAAGACAGCCTTAAATAAAATACAAATATAAAAACTGTTATAAATGGCTGTTATAAATCCAAATAGGATTACAATCAAAGTTTACAATTTATTAAACGAATAGAGGCAAGCAAGCAGCGCTGGGTGCGCCGGGAGTCTCTGCTCCCCCAGGACGCACACCTGTTACGTAAGGCGGCTGGTTTTGATGCTCCCAGGCTAATACATATTCATTACTACTTCGAGAAGAGGCAGGGTTATTAGAATTGGTTTCCGGAATCCGAAACCCCTCCCAGGGGCGCCTGCGTACCAGTCTCTGGTGGTCTCTCGGGGCTTGCTCGGGCTGAATGCTGGTTGTCTTCCTCTCAGGCTTTTGTCCTTCAATTGTCCTTCAGCTCCCCCTTCCTCCTCGTTTGGGAGCCTCTGCGCCGGATTTCAGAAACTCTAGCAACATCCCCTGCAGTAGTCAGCACTTTTCCCTAAAATCCCCTTTGTTCTCTTATCACCTAGACCCGGGCCTCGATGGTAACCCTTCAAATCCCTTAGTGACACGAATTGCTGGAC
Organism: Anser anser; assembly: GCF_964211835.1. Classification (NCBI taxonomy): domain Eukaryota; kingdom Metazoa; phylum Chordata; class Aves; order Anseriformes; family Anatidae; genus Anser; species Anser anser. The sequence continues at coordinate 178,799 of NW_028154074.1, read as the reverse complement.
CATTCCTTACAAAAGGAAGGATAAAATATGTAGAGGAGCAATGGCACACGCGAAAGCCCAGCGCCGCGGGCAGAGGCAGCGAAGGTTGACGGCAGAACAGTGCTCGGTTTGAACACGGAGAGGGAAAGCGAGGGGAAGGTGGCCGAAGCCGGCCGCAGTCTCTGAGCTCTCCTCCTCATGATTGTTTTCTCTCAAAGCCATTTCTGTCTGTGTGCGGGCACCCGGAGCCGGCAGAAGTCCCCGTGAAGTCCTTCGGCAGGACGGAGGGCTGCGTGGGCTCCAGTGAGAGGGAGTTAGGAGAATCTTATCAAGTAGAGATAGAGCGCTGACGGCGTTAAACTAGGATGCTACTTAGCGTCTTTGCTAACTATGGTGCATTGTGCCAATTAACTAAAGCAAGAAGCCTTGGGCCCCTTACCAAGGTCAGTCTCCTAATAAGAGAGTGAGCCTGTCTTAAGAAACTGGGAGAAACTGGTCCTGCAGATGGACAAGAGCCAAGGAGCAACTGAGTCTGTGCAAAGACAAGAGGTCAACTAGCGGTGACGAGGAAGAGTCATCAATCTTCATGCCCACGACTTCCCGTGCTGCCCAGCGCTGAATAAACATACCTACTTTACAATCTCACTGATTGTGGAGTCCCTTTTCCGCAAGTCACTAGCAGCGGTTTCTTCCGCAGAGGTTTTCCCAGAGCCGCTTCAAAGCTTCCCTCGCAGAGCTGGGGCGTCGCAGGGGGTCGTCAAAGCACGCACACACACACACACACACACACACACACAGGCGTTGTTGTCCAAACAGAAAGTATTTACAAGAAATTCGACAAGCGGTTTTCCTCTGCCAGCAGCAAATGCCTGAGGGCCCCTACAGCTTCACAAATCATAGCACAAAGAGCCTAAAGTTCCTCTAAAATTTAGGGAAATGATTCAAAATAGATCTGCTAGGGGAAAACGATCACTGGCGGCAGGGTACACAATACACGCGAGTCTCAGCTCTCCTCCGCAGGGTCAGTGCCCACGCCCAAGTGCGACGCTGATGGCACCCGAACATTTGCTGTAGCAGGCAGCAGAGCCAGCAGCTCAGGGGAGCAATTTTAAAAACCAGGAGGCACTTAAACCAACCCTTAATTGACCCAGTTACTGCAGGAGAGTCCCGACTACTCGCCCTGGAGTCCTACTGTCACCAGCAAAAAGCACCAACCAAAGCTTGGGGGAACTTTGGTACAGCACAAGAGAAGGGAGTGGGGGTAGCGTAGCCGTATCGCAGAGCTGCTGCTTTTCACACCATTTTATCATCCCTGATAATTGAAAGTAAGGCCGGGTGGGCTGACCCCACCACCACCACTCCTGGCAGCATGTTTGGTCCACAACGCTAGAATAATTATTTTGCTCCCTCCCGTCCCTACAGCTTCATCATCTGAAAAGATTACAGTCAAAACAATGGCATACACAAATAAAAGTCAAGAGTTGACGTAGTAACTCCGGGATTTGGGTATCAACTGTTCGAGAAATCAGAACACCCAGGCTTCACAATGTGCCCAACATCGAGCTGTGCCAAGGGGGGGCGGAAGGAAGAAGCTTTCCGTTTAAGCCTTCAGAGCATCGCTCCATCACTACGTCAATTCACAGCCACCACAGCGTGCCGATGGACATCTTTCTGTGCCAAAAGAAGCAAGTGTTTTGTCCTCTTGATATCAAAGGTAGCCACCTATAGTTACGGAACCATGCACAAGACCTTAACTCTGACCAGCAGGAAAACTTAGGACAACTGAGTGCAGATCCTGCCAATTTCTACCAGTTCCAACTGTGCTTTAAGTCTCATTGCAAAGCCTCAGTTAGAAAAAGGATCACCTCAGGGTATCCAACAAGAAGAAGAGTTGTTTTCTTTTTTTTTTTTTTTTTTTTTTTTTTTAATATACCATAGGACTATGCAGTTCAATCATCAATCATCTTGGAAAGCTCAAGGAGGAGGTCATCCTCATCCTTCCCTGGGTCCAAGTCGAGCTCGGCTTCCAGTATGCCGTCTGAGAGTTCCCAAAGTAGCATCTCTAAATCCTCGTCTACAGATACGGGCGCGTTGCCTGTGGAACTCAGCCGGCGTGTCCTTGCTTCTTCTAGCTGGGAAGAAGCTGAAGTCGAGCTTGAGAACTCCATTGGCTCCACGGATTCTGCCTGGCTTCCAAGATGTGCTTCAGGTCTTGGCAGAGCAAGGAAGAGAACAATCAGTATATGCCATTTCTTAACGGGAAATCCCTTTTCTGCAAACCGGCTCTTAAAACCGTAGCCAACCCCTCCTGCACTTCAATCTTACCCAGGGATTGTTATTCAATTAACCCAGGGCTACATTTAGAGCCCAATATATTAGCAGGTACATTTTTCAGTTTGGGGGTTTCTCTGTGAAGCCAGAGCACCCGGAGTCTAGCAAAGATGGGAAACCAACATGGCCTCCCGGAAGCCCAGTGTCCGAGAACTACATCTCCCGGCATGCTCTGGGAAAACAATATGGACTCCCGGAAACCCGGTGGCCAAGAACTACATTTCCCAGCACTCCCCAGAAAATTGAGCCTCGCACCTGGCCGTAGGACGCCATTTTTTGCTCTGTTACATTACCGGTTTCGTGTTTATGGAGGGTTTTCCCGCCGTTTTGGGGGGTTTCCCCTCAATTTTGGGTTTTCAGCTCTCCATTTCAGAGTTCTTCCCCGCAATTTTGGGGTTCCTTCCCCTAATTTGGTGCTTCGCCCCCCCCCCCCCCACTTTTGGGGTTCCCCCTCCATTTTGGGGATTCCCCCCAATTCCAAGCCCCCCACAATTTTGGAGGCCCCCACCATCCTTTCTTGGCCTGCCACCCTAATATTAAGGTTCTTTCCCCCAATGTTGGGGTTCTCACCACATGTTTGAGGTTCCTTCCCTTAATTTGGGGCTTAGCTCCCCAGGATCTGGGGCTTTAACCCCAATTTTGGGGGTCCCCCACAAGTTTGGGGATTCCTCCCCAGGTCTGGGGGGGGTCCACATTCAATTCTGGAATTTCACACTTCCATTTAAGTCTTCTTCCCCCCAATTTGGGGGTTCACCCACCCAATTTTGGGGGTTCCTCCCCTAATTTGGGGGGACCCGACCAATTTTGGGGGTCCCCCCCAATTGTAGAGTCCCCCACCCTCCTTTTTTGGGTTCCCCCCTAATATTAAAGAGTTCTTCCGCCCAATTTTGGGGGACCCCACAATTTGGCCGTTCCTTCCCCTAACTTTGGGCTTCAACCCTTCGATTTTGGGGGGGGCTCCCCCCCTCTTATTTTGGCCTTTCGCCCTAATATTAGGCCTAACCCCTAAGAACCTTGACCCCTAACGCTATGGCAACCACGGATCTAACCCTAACCCCTACCCCAACAAACCCTAGAAACCCTAACCCTAAAAACCCTTACAGCCCTAACCCAATAAAATTTACCACACTAAACCCCTGAAGACTGTTTTGGGGGGTCCACATCCAATTCTGGAATTTCACACTTCCATTTAAGTCTTCTTCCCCCCAATTTGGGGGTTCGCCCAACCAATTTTGGGGGTTCCTCCCCTAATTTGGGGGGGACACAACCAATCTGGGGGGGGACACAACCAATTTGGGGGGTCCCCCCAATTTTAGAGTCCCCCACCCTCCTTTTTTGGGTTTCCCCCAATATTAAGAGCTCTTCCGCCCAATTTTGGGGGACCCCACAATTTTGACGTTTCTTCCCCTAAATTGGGGCTTCGACCCTTCAATTTTGGGGGGGGCTCCCCCCTTAGTTTGGCCTTCCACCCTAATATTGGGCCTTACCCCTAAGAACCCTGACCCCTAACACTACGGCTCCCACGGATCTAACCCTAACCCCTACCCCAAAAAACCCTAGAAACCCTAACCCTAAAAACCCTTACAGTCCTAACCCGATAAAATTTACCGCACTAGACCTACGCCTAAAAGCCCTAACCCTAAAAATTAAGACCCTCTAAACCCTAACCCAAAACGTAAAGATTCTCAAAGCCCTAACGCTGGAGACCCTAACCTTAAAAAAAAAAAATAAGACCTTAAAACCCTAACCCTAAATACCTGACCATAACTAAAACCCTAAGACCCTAACCCTAAAAACCCTATCAACACTAAAACCACAAAATACTTTAAAACCTTAACACACTAACCCCCAAACCCTAACCCTTATAACTCCAACCCTAACAACCTTAAAATCCTAACCCTAAACCCTGGAAACCCTAACCCTGAAACCCAACCCTAGTGCCTTAGCCCTGAAACCTTAAAACCCTAACACCTTATTAGAAACACTCTGTAACCAATACCATAGGCTCAGGCAAGTATCTCAGTGAGGTAGCATTTTTATTCACGATTGCAATGGCAGGCGTCCCACAAGCCACCTACTAGTTCCATAACACAGTTTATATAATTTTTTTTTTCCTCTCGGTGACCAGGACCCTCCCCAGTTTCCCCATTGACTGGGTAATCCATGTTCACAATCTATCCAGTGCTTCACAGAAAATACACAGCTGCTGGCCTGTTACTAGTCAATTTTATTTTTTTCTTGACTGTTTTCCTCTTTGAGGTGGTAATGTTTCTTACACCGTGATTTCCACCCAATTGCTATAAAGGATTCTGGTTGTCTGCATTTTACAAGGTTGTCTGTTAAGCTTTCTTATCACTGCAAGCATATATCAATACCACCTTCCTTCCCTCTAAACGATGTAACTCTGTGCAAAAACATTTTTATTCCCACAACCTTGATCCCCTTACCCTAAAATCCTTATTCTCTTTAACCCTAACAACTCTAACCACAACCCTAACCCTTCATATCAACCCCCTGACGCTAATGACACTGACTAATGATCCAAACCCCAAACCCCAGGCAACCAACAAAGAAACAGACACAAAGCTGAAAACTACAAAAAAGGCAAAACCCTGGATACAGACCCCAAATCACAAACACGCTACCAAAATGCTACAGAAAAGCCCCAGACGCAGGCCCCAAGAACTACAGCTAGGCCCCAGAAGCTCTAGACACATCCCAAAGCCAAAATGCGATCCCCAAACACTACAGAAAAGCCCCCAAACACCAGACACAGGCTGCAGAAGTCTACAAGCAGGCCCCAGCCACACCCGGATGCAGACCCCAACTGTCCACAAGCAGCTCCCAACCCACCCCCCCCATGAACTGGACCCCCCCCCACCACCACCCAGATGCATGCCCCAGGCCCCAGGCCTCAGCCCCAGCCCCCACACCCCAGACTCAGGCCCCAAAGGTGTACAACCAGCTCCCAACTGCCCCCCTCAAAGGGAGGCCCCAAAGCCTGCCAGAGGACCCTAGAGCGTACAAGCAGCTCCCAACCCCCCCGGCACAGGCCCCAACCCCCCCCCAGACACAGGCCCCAAAGGTGTACAAGCAACTCCCCATCCTCCCCAGAGGCACGCCCCAAAGGTGTACAAACAGCCCCAACCCCCCAAGACCCAGACCCCTACAGCGTAGAAGCAGCTCCCAACCCCATGCCCCCAAGGCACATGCCCCAACCCCTCCCCCAAGGCAGGCCCTAACAGTGTACAAGCAGCTCCCACCCCCCCCCAGACGCAGGCCCCAAAGGTGTACAAGCAGGCCCCTACAGTATACAAGCAGCTCACAACCACCCCCCCAAAGGCAGGCCCCAACCCCCTCCAGATGCAAGCCCGAAAGGTTAAAACCAGCTCCAACCCCCCAACCCCCCCCCGCCCCGCGCAGACGCAGGCCCCAAAGGTGTACAAGCAATTCCCAACCCCTCCAAGGCAGGCCCCAAAAGTGTACAGGCAGGCCCCTACAGTGTAGAAACGCTCCAACCCCCCCCCGCTTCCACCTCGAGGGAGGCCCTCCCCCCCCAGTATACACGAAGCTCCCAACCCCCTCTCAGAGGAATGCCTAAAAAAGTATACAAGCAGCTCCTAACACCCCCCCACGCCCCCCCAAAAGAGGCAGTCCCCAAAGGTGTACAAGCAGGCCCTCAAATCCCTTAGGTGTACAAGCAGGCCCTTCAAATCCCTTAGCCCCTGCGCCAGCTTTATTGGCGAGCAGCGAGGCTGGGGGGGGAGGGGGGCAAGACAGCCTTAAATAAAATACAAATATAAAAACTGTTATAAATGGCTGTTATAAATCCAAATAGGATTACAATCAAAGTTTACAATTTATTAAACGAATAGAGGCAAGCAAGCAGCGCTGGGTGCGCCGGGAGTCTCTGCTCCCCCAGGACGCACACCTGTTACGTAAGGCGGCTGGTTTTGATGCTCCCAGGCTAATACATATTCATTACTACTTCGAGAAGAGGCAGGGTTATTAGAATTGGTTTCCGGAATCCGAAACCCCTCCCAGGGGCGCCTGCGTACCAGTCTCTGGTGGTCTCTCGGGGCTTGCTCGGGCTGAATGCTGGTTGTCTTCCTCTCAGGCTTTTGTCCTTCAATTGTCCTTCAGCTCCCCCTTCCTCCTCGTTTGGGAGCCTCTGCGCCGGATTTCAGAAACTCTAGCAACATCCCCTGCAGTAGTCAGCACTTTTCCCTAAAAACCCCTTTGTTCTCTTATCACCTAGACCCGGGCCTCGATGGTAACCCTTCAAATCCCTTAGTGACACGAATTGCTGGACCATTCCTTACAAAAGGAAGGATAAAATATGTAGAGGAGCAATGGCACACGCGAAAGCCCAGCGCCGCGGGCAGAGGCAGCGAAGGTTGACGGCAGAACAGTGCTCGGTTTGAACACGGAGAGGGAAAGCGAGGGGAAGGTGGCCGAAGCCGGCCGCAGTCTCTGAGCTCTCCTCCTCATGATTGTTTTCTCTCAAAGCCATTTCTGTCTGTGTGCGGGCACCCGGAGCCGGCAGAAGTCCCCGTGAAGTCCTTCGGCAGGACGGAGGGCTGCGTGGGCTCCAGTGAGAGGGAGTTAGGAGAATCTTATCAAGTAGAGATAGAGCGCTGACGGCGTTAAACTAGGATGCTACTTAGCGTCTTTGCTAACTATGGTGCATTGTGCCAATTAACTAAAGCAAGAAGCCTTGGGCCCCTTACCAAGGTCAGTCTCCTAATAAGAGAGTGAGCCTGTCTTAAGAAACTGGGAGAAACTGGTCCTGCAGATGGACAAGAGCCAAGGAGCAACTGAGTCTGTGCAAAGACAAGAGGTCAACTAGCGGTGACGAGGAAGAGTCATCAATCTTCATGCCCACGACCTCCCGTGCTGCCCAGCGCTGAATAAACATACCTACTTTACAATCTCACTGATTGTGGAGTCCCTTTTCCGCAAGTCACTAGCAGCGGTTTCTTCCGCAGAGGTTTTCCCAGAGCCGCTTCAAAGCTTCCCTCGCGGAGCTGGGGCGTCGCAGGGGGTCGTCAAAGCACGCACACACACACACACACACACACACACACACAGGCGTTGTTGTCCAAACAGAAAGTATTTACAACAAATTCGACAAGCGGTTTTCCTCTGCCAGCAGCAAATGCCTGAGGGCCCCTACAGCTTCACAAATCATAGCACAAAGAGCCTAAAGTTCCTCTAAAATTTAGGGAAATGATTCAAAATAGATCTGCTAGGGGAAAACGATCACTGGCGGCAGGGTACACAATACACGCGAGTCTCAGCTCTCCTCCGCAGGGTCAGTGCCCACGCCCAAGTGCGACGCTGATGGCACCCGAACATTTGCTGTAGCAGGCAGCAGAGCCAGCAGCTCAGGGGAGCAATTTTAAAAACCAGGAGGCACTTAAACCAACCCTTAATTGACCCAGTTACTGCAGGAGAGTCCCGACTACTCGCCCTGGAGTCCTACTGTCACCAGCAAAAAGCACCAACCAAAGCTTGGGGGAACTTTGGTACAGCACAAGAGAAGGGAGTGGGGGTAGCGTAGCCGTATCGCAGAGCTGCTGCTTTTCACACCATTTTATCATCCCTGATAATTGAAAGTAAGGCCGGGTGGGCTGACCCCACCACCACCACTCCTGGCAGCATGTTTGGTCCACAACGCTAGAATAATTATTTTGCTCCCTCCCGTCCCTACAGCTTCATCATCTGAAAAGATTACAGTCAAAACAATGGCATACACAAATAAAAGTCAAGAGTTGACGTAGTAACTCCGGGATTTGGGTATCAACTGTTCGAGAAATCAGAACACCCAGGCTTCACAATGTGCCCAACATCGAGCTGTGCCAAGGGGGGGCGGAAGGAAGAAGCTTTCCGTTTAAGCCTTCAGAGCATCGCTCCATCACTACGTCAATTCACAGCCACCACAGCGTGCCGATGGACATCTTTCTGTGCCAAAAGAAGCAAGTGTTTTGTCCTCTTGATATCAAAGGTAGCCACCTATAGTTACGGAACCATGCACAAGACCTTAACTCTGACCAGCAGGAAAACTTAGGACAACTGAGTGCAGATCCTGCCAATTTCTACCAGTTCCAACTGTGCTTTAAGTCTCATTGCAAAGCCTCAGTTAGAAAAAGGATCACCTCAGGGTATCCAACAAGAAGAAGAGTTGTTTTCTTTTTTTTTTTTTTTTTCTTTTTTTTTTAATATACCATAGGACTATGCAGTTCAATCATCAATCATCTTGGAAAGCTCAAGGAGGAGGTCATCCTCATCCTTCCCTGGGTCCAAGTCGAGCTCGGCTTCCAGTATGCCGTCTGAGAGTTCCCAAAGTAGCATCTCTAAATCCTCGTCTACAGATACGGGCGCGTTGCCTGTGGAACTCAGCCGGCGTGTCCTTGCTTCTTCTAGCTGGGAAGAAGCTGAAGTCGAGCTTGAGAACTCCATTGGCTCCACGGATTCTGCCTGGCTTCCAAGATGTGCTTCAGGTCTTGGCAGAGCAAGGAAGAGAACAATCAGTATATGCCATTTCTTAACGGGAAATCCCTTTTCTGCAAACCGGCTCTTAAAACCGTAGCCAACCCCTCCTGCACTTCAATCTTACCCAGGGATTGTTATTCAATTAACCCAGGGCTACATTTAGAGCCCAATATATTAGCAGGTACATTTTTCAGTTTGGGGGTTTCTCTGTGAAGCCAGAGCACCCGGAGTCTAGCAAAGATGGGAAACCAACATGGCCTCCCGGAAGCCCAGTGTCCGAGAACTACATCTCCCGGCATGCTCTGGGAAAACAATATGGACTCCCGGAAACCCGGTGGCCAAGAACTACATTTCCCAGCACTCCCCAGAAAATTGAGCCTCGCACCTGGCCGTAGGACGCCATTTTTTGCTCTGTTACATTACCGGTTTCGTGTTTATGGAGGGTTTTCCCGCCGTTTTGGGGGGTTTCCCCTCAATTTTGGGTTTTCAGCTCTCCATTTCAGAGTTCTTCCCCGCAATTTTGGGGTTCCTTCCCCTAATTTGGTGCTTCGCCCCCCCCCCCCACTTTTGGGGTTCCCCCTCCATTTTGGGGATTCCCCCCAATTCCAAGCCCCCCACAATTTTGGAGGCCCCCACCATCCTTTCTTGGCCTGCCACCCTCATATTAAGGTTCTTTCCCCCAATGTTGGGGTTCTCACCACATGTTTGAGGTTCCTTCCCTTAATTTGGGGCTTAGCTCCCCGGGATCTGGGGCTTTAACCCCAATTTTGGGGGTCCCCCCCAAGTTTGGGGATTCCTCCCCAGGTCTGGGGGGGGTCCACATTCAATTCTGGAATTTCACACTTCCATTTAAGTCTTCTTCCCCCCAATTTGGGGGTTCACCCACCCAATTTTGGGGGTTCCTCCCCTAATTTGGGGGGACCCGACCAATTTTGGGGGTCCCCCCCAATTGTAGAGTTCCCCACCCTCCTTTTTTGGGTTCCCCCCTAATATTAAAGAGTTCTTCCGCCCAATTTTGGGGGACCCCACAATTTGGCCGTTCCTTCCCCTAACTTTGGGCTTCAACCCTTCGATTTTGGGGGGGGCTCCCCCCCTCTTATTTTGGCCTTCCGCCCTAATATTAGGCCTAACCCCTAAGAACCTTGACCCCTAACCCTATGGCAACCACGGATCTAACCCTAACCCCTACCCCAACAAACCCTAGAAACCCTAACCCTAAAAACCCTTACAGCCCTAACCCAATAAAATTTACCACACTAAACCCCTGAAGACTGTTCTGGGGGGTCCACATTCAATTCTGGAATTTCACACTTCCATTTAAGTGTTCTTCCCCCCCAATATGGGGGTTCGCCCACCCAATTTTGGGGGTTCCTCCCCTAATTGGCGGGGACACAACCAATTTGGGGGGGGACACAACCAATTTTAGAGTCCCCCACCCTCCTTTTTTGGGTTTCCCCCAATATTAAGAGCTCTTCCGCTCAATTTTGGGGGACCCCACAATTTTGACGTTCCTTCCCCTAACTTTGGGCTTCAACCCTTCAATTTTGGGTGGCCTCCTCCCCTCTTATTTTGGCCTTCCGCCCTAATATTAGGCCTAACCCCTAAGAACCTTGACCCCTAACGCTATGGCAACCACGGATCTAACCCTAACCCCTACCCCAACAAACCCTAGTAACCCTAACCCTAAAAACCCTTACAGCCCTAACCCGATAAAATTTACCACACTAAACCCCTGAAGACTCTTCTGGGGGGTCCACATCCAATTCTGGAATTTCACACTTCCATTTAAGTCTTCTTCCCCCCAATTTGGGGGTTCGCCCAACCAATTTTGGGGGTTCCTCCCCTAATTTGGGGGGGACACAACCAATTTGGGGGGGGACACAACCAATTTGGGGGGTCCCCCCAATTTTAGAGTCCCCCACCCTCCTTTTTTGGGTTTCCCCCAATATTAAGAGCTCTTCCGCCCAATTTTGGGGGACCCCACAATTTTGACGTTTCTTCCCCTAAATTGGGGCTTCGACCCTTCAATTTTGGGGGGGGCTCCCCCCTTAGTTTGGCCTTCCACCCTAATATTGGGCCTTACCCCTAAGAACCCTGACCCCTAACACTACGGCTCCCACGGATCTAACCCTAACCCCTACCCCAAAAAACCCTAGAAACCCTAACCCTAAAAACCCTTACAGTCCTAACCCGATAAAATTTACCACACTAGACCTACGCCTAAAAGCCCTAACCCTAAAAATTAAGACCCTCTAAACCCTAACCCAAAACGTAAAGATTCTCAAAGCCCTAACGCTGGAGACCCTAACCTTAAAAAAAAAAAAATAAGACCTTAAAACCCTAACCCTAAATACCTGACCATAACTAAAACCCTAAGACCCTAACCCTAAAAACCCTATCAACACTAAAACCACAAAATACTTTAAAACCTTAACACACTAACCCCCAAACCCTAACCCTTATAACTCCAACCCTAACAACCTTAAAATCCTAACCCTAAACCCTGGAAACCCTAACCCTGAAACCCAACCCTAGTGCCTTAGCCCTGAAACCTTAAAACCCTAACACCTTATTAGAAACACTCTGTAACCAATACCATAGGCTCAGGCAAGTATCTCAGTGAGGTAGCATTTTTATTCATGATTGCAATGGCAGGCGTCCCACAAGCCACCTACTAGTTCCATAACACAGTTTATATAATTTTTTTTTTCCTCTCGGTGACCAGGACCCTCCCCAGTTTCCCCATTGACTGGGTAATCCATGTTCACAATCTATCCAGTGCTTCACAGAAAATACACAGCTGCTGGCCTGTTACTAGTCAATTTTATTTTTTTCTTGACTGTTTTCCTCTTTGAGGTGGTAATGTTTCTTACACCGTGATTTCCACCCAATTGCTATAAAGGATTCTGGTTGTCTGCATTTTACAAGGTTGTCTGTTAAGCTTTCTTATCACTGCAAGCATATATCAATACCACCTTCCTTCCCTCTAAACGATGTAACTCTGTGCAAAAACATTTTTATTCCCACAACCTTGATCCCCTTACCCTAAAATCCTTATTCTCTTTAACCCTAACAACTCTAACCACAACCCTAACCCTTCATATCAACCCCCCGACGCTAATGACACTGACTAATGATCCAAACCCCAAACCCCAGGCAACCAACAAAGAAACAGACACAAAGCTGAAAACTACAAAAAAGGCAAAACCCTGGATACAGACCCCAAATCACAAACACGCTACCAAAATGCTACAGAAAAGCCCCAGACGCAGGCCCCAAGCACTACAGCTAGGCCCCAGAAGCTCTAGACACATCCCAAAGCCAAAATGCGATCCCCAAACACTACAGAAAAGCCCCCAAACACCAGACACAGGCTGCAGAAGTCTACAAGCAGGCCCCAGCCACACCCGGATGCAGACCCCAACTGTCCACAAGCAGCTCCCAACCCACCCCCCCCATGAACTGGACCCCCCACCACCACCACCCAGATGCATGCCCAGGCCCCAGGCCTCAGCCCCAGCCCCCACACCCCAGACTCAGGCCCCAAAGGTGTACAACCAGCTCCCAACTGCCCCCCTCAAAGGGAGGCCCCAAAGCCTGCCAGAGGACCCTAGAGCGTACAAGCAGCTCCCAACCCCCCCGGCACAGGCCCCAACCCCCCCCCAGACACAGGCCCCAAAGGTGTACAAGCAACTCCCCATCCTCCCCAGAGGCACGCCCCAAAGGTGTACAAACAGCCCCAACCCCCCAAGACCCAGACCCCTACAGCGTAGAAGCAGCTCCCAACCCCATGCCCCCAAGGCACATGCCCCAACCCCTCCCCCAAGGCAGGCCCTAACAGTGTACAAGCAGCTCCCACCCCCCCCCAGACGCAGGCCCCAAAGGTGTACAAGCAGGCCCCTACAGTATACAAGCAGCTCACAACCACCCCCCCAAAGGCAGGCCCCAACCCCCTCCAGATGCAAGCCCGAAAGGTTAAAACCAGCTCCAACCCCCCAACCCCCCCCCGCCCCGCGCAGACGCAGGCCCCAAAGGTGTACAAGCAATTCCCAACCCCTCCAAGGCAGGCCCCAAAAGTGTACAGGCAGGCCCCTACAGTGTAGAAACGCTCCAACCCCCCCCCGCTTCCACCTCGAGGGAGGCCCTCCCCCCCCAGTATACACGAAGCTCCCAACCCCCTCTCAGAGGAATGCCTAAAAAAGTATACAAGCAGCTCCTAACACCCCCCCACGCCCCCCCAAAAGAGGCAGTCCCCAAAGGTGTACAAGCAGGCCCTCAAATCCCTTAGGTGTACAAGCAGGCCCTTCAAATCCCTTAGCCCCTGCGCCAGCTTTATTGGCGAGCAGCGAGGCTGGGGGGGGAGGGGGGCAAGACAGCCTTAAATAAAATACAAATATAAAAACTGTTATAAATGGCTGTTATAAATCCAAATAGGATTACAATCAAAGTTTACAATTTATTAAACGAATAGAGGCAAGCAAGCAGCGCTGGGTGCGCCGGGAGTCTCTGCTCCCCCAGGACGCACACCTGTTACGTAAGGCGGCTGGTTTTGATGCTCCCAGGCTAATACATATTCATTACTACTTCGAGAAGAGGCAGGGTTATTAGAATTGGTTTCCGGAATCCGAAACCCCTCCCAGGGGCGCCTGCGTACCAGTCTCTGGTGGTCTCTCGGGGCTTGCTCGGGCTGAATGCTGGTTGTCTTCCTCTCAGGCTTTTGTCCTTCAATTGTCCTTCAGCTCCCCCTTCCTCCTCGTTTGGGAGCCTCTGCGCCGGATTTCAGAAACTCTAGCAACATCCCCTGCAGTAGTCAGCACTTTTCCCTAAAAACCCCTTTGTTCTCTTATCACCTAGACCCGGGCCTCGATGGTAACCCTTCAAATCCCTTAGTGACACGAATTGCTGGACCATTCCTTACAAAAGGAAGGATAAAATATGTAGAGGAGCAATGGCACACGCGAAAGCCCAGCGCCGCGGGCAGAGGCAGCGAAGGTTGACGGCAGAACAGTGCTCGGTTTGAACACGGAGAGGGAAAGCGAGGGGAAGGTGGCCGAAGCCGGCCGCAGTCTCTGAGCTCTCCTCCTCATGATTGTTTTCTCTCAAAGCCATTTCTGTCTGTGTGCGGGCACCCGGAGCCGGCAGAAGTCCCCGTGAAGTCCTTCGGCAGGACGGAGGGCTGCGTGGGCTCCAGTGAGAGGGAGTTAGGAGAATCTTATCAAGTAGAGATAGAGCGCTGACGGCGTTAAACTAGGATGCTACTTAGCGTCTTTGCTAACTATGGTGCATTGTGCCAATTAACTAAAGCAAGAAGCCTTGGGCCCCTTACCAAGGTCAGTCTCCTAATAAGAGAGTGAGCCTGTCTTAAGAAACTGGGAGAAACTGGTCCTGCAGATGGACAAGAGCCAAGGAGCAACTGAGTCTGTGCAAAGACAAGAGGTCAACTAGCGGTGACGAGGAAGAGTCATCAATCTTCATGCCCACGACCTCCCGTGCTGCCCAGCGCTGAATAAACATACCTACTTTACAATCTCACTGATTGTGGAGTCCCTTTTCCGCAAGTCACTAGCAGCGGTTTCTTCCGCAGAGGTTTTCCCAGAGCCGCTTCAAAGCTTCCCTCGCGGAGCTGGGGCGTCGCAGGGGGTCGTCAAAGCACGCACACACACACACACACACACACACACACACAGGCGTTGTTGTCCAAACAGAAAGTATTTACAACAAATTCGACAAGCGGTTTTCCTCTGCCAGCAGCAAATGCCTGAGGGCCCCTACAGCTTCACAAATCATAGCACAAAGAGCCTAAAGTTCCTCTAAAATTTAGGGAAATGATTCAAAATAGATCTGCTAGGGGAAAACGATCACTGGCGGCAGGGTACACAATACACGCGAGTCTCAGCTCTCCTCCGCAGGGTCAGTGCCCACGCCCAAGTGCGACGCTGATGGCACCCGAACATTTGCTGTAGCAGGCAGCAGAGCCAGCAGCTCAGGGGAGCAATTTTAAAAACCAGGAGGCACTTAAACCAACCCTTAATTGACCCAGTTACTGCAGGAGAGTCCCGACTACTCGCCCTGGAGTCCTACTGTCACCAGCAAAAAGCACCAACCAAAGCTTGGGGGAACTTTGGTACAGCACAAGAGAAGGGAGTGGGGGTAGCGTAGCCGTATCGCAGAGCTGCTGCTTTTCACACCATTTTATCATCCCTGATAATTGAAAGTAAGGCCGGGTGGGCTGACCCCACCACCACCACTCCTGGCAGCATGTTTGGTCCACAACGCTAGAATAATTATTTTGCTCCCTCCCGTCCCTACAGCTTCATCATCTGAAAAGATTACAGTCAAAACAATGGCATACACAAATAAAAGTCAAGAGTTGACGTAGTAACTCCGGGATTTGGGTATCAACTGTTCGAGAAATCAGAACACCCAGGCTTCACAATGTGCCCAACATCGAGCTGTGCCAAGGGGGGGCGGAAGGAAGAAGCTTTCCGTTTAAGCCTTCAGAGCATCGCTCCATCACTACGTCAATTCACAGCCACCACAGCGTGCCGATGGACATCTTTCTGTGCCAAAAGAAGCAAGTGTTTTGTCCTCTTGATATCAAAGGTAGCCACCTATAGTTACGGAACCATGCACAAGACCTTAACTCTGACCAGCAGGAAAACTTAGGACAACTGAGTGCAGATCCTGCCAATTTCTACCAGTTCCAACTGTGCTTTAAGTCTCATTGCAAAGCCTCAGTTAGAAAAAGGATCACCTCAGGGTATCCAACAAGAAGAAGAGTTGTTTTCTTTTTTTTTTTTTTTTTCTTTTTTTTTTAATATACCATAGGACTATGCAGTTCAATCATCAATCATCTTGGAAAGCTCAAGGAGGAGGTCATCCTCATCCTTCCCTGGGTCCAAGTCGAGCTCGGCTTCCAGTATGCCGTCTGAGAGTTCCCAAAGTAGCATCTCTAAATCCTCGTCTACAGATACGGGCGCGTTGCCTGTGGAACTCAGCCGGCGTGTCCTTGCTTCTTCTAGCTGGGAAGAAGCTGAAGTCGAGCTTGAGAACTCCATTGGCTCCACGGATTCTGCCTGGCTTCCAAGATGTGCTTCAGGTCTTGGCAGAGCAAGGAAGAGAACAATCAGTATATGCCATTTCTTAACGGGAAATCCCTTTTCTGCAAACCGGCTCTTAAAACCGTAGCCAACCCCTCCTGCACTTCAATCTTACCCAGGGATTGTTATTCAATTAACCCAGGGCTACATTTAGAGCCCAATATATTAGCAGGTACATTTTTCAGTTTGGGGGTTTCTCTGTGAAGCCAGAGCACCCGGAGTCTAGCAAAGATGGGAAACCAACATGGCCTCCCGGAAGCCCAGTGTCCGAGAACTACATCTCCCGGCATGCTCTGGGAAAACAATATGGACTCCCGGAAACCCGGTGGCCAAGAACTACATTTCCCAGCACTCCCCAGAAAATTGAGCCTCGCACCTGGCCGTAGGACGCCATTTTTTGCTCTGTTACATTACCGGTTTCGTGTTTATGGAGGGTTTTCCCGCCGTTTTGGGGGGTTTCCCCTCAATTTTGGGTTTTCAGCTCTCCATTTCAGAGTTCTTCCCCGCAATTTTGGGGTTCCTTCCCCTAATTTGGTGCTTCGCCCCCCCCCCCCACTTTTGGGGTTCCCCCTCCATTTTGGGGATTCCCCCCAATTCCAAGCCCCCCACAATTTTGGAGGCCCCCACCATCCTTTCTTGGCCTGCCACCCTCATATTAAGGTTCTTTCCCCCAATGTTGGGGTTCTCACCACATGTTTGAGGTTCCTTCCCTTAATTTGGGGCTTAGCTCCCCGGGATCTGGGGCTTTAACCCCAATTTTGGGGGTCCCCCCCAAGTTTGGGGATTCCTCCCCAGGTCTGGGGGGGGTCCACATTCAATTCTGGAATTTCACACTTCCATTTAAGTCTTCTTCCCCCCAATTTGGGGGTTCACCCACCCAATTTTGGGGGTTCCTCCCCTAATTTGGGGGGACCCGACCAATTTTGGGGGTCCCCCCCAATTGTAGAGTCCCCCACCCTCCTTTTTTGGGTTCCCCCCTAATATTAAAGAGTTCTTCCGCCCAATTTTGGGGGACCCCACAATTTGGCCGTTCCTTCCCCTAACTTTGGGCTTCAACCCTTCGATTTTGGGGGGGGCTCCCCCCCTCTTATTTTGGCCTTCCGCCCTAATATTAGGCCTAACCCCTAAGAACCTTGACCCCTAACCCTATGGCAACCACGGATCTAACCCTAACCCCTACCCCAACAAACCCTAGAAACCCTAACCCTAAAAACCCTTACAGCCCTAACCCGATAAAATTTACCACACTAAACCCCTGAAGACTGTTCTGGGGGGTCCACATTCAATTCTGGAATTTCACACTTCCATTTAAGTGTTCTTCCCCCCCAATATGGGGGTTCGCCCACCCAATTTTGGGGGTTCCTCCCCTAATTGGCGGGGACACAACCAATTTGGGGGGGGACACAACCAATTTTAGAGTCCCCCACCCTCCTTTTTTGGGTTTCCCCCAATATTAAGAGCTCTTCCGCTCAATTTTGGGGGACCCCACAATTTTGACGTTCCTTCCCCTAACTTTGGGCTTCAACCCTTCAATTTTGGGTGGCCTCCTCCCCTCTTATTTTGGCCTTCCGCCCTAATATTAGGCCTAACCCCTAAGAACCTTGACCCCTAACGCTATGGCAACCACGGATCTAACCCTAACCCCTACCCCAACAAACCCTAGTAACCCTAACCCTAAAAACCCTTACAGCCCTAACCCGATAAAATTTACCACACTAAACCCCTGAAGACTGTTCTGGGGGGTCCACATCCAATTCTGGAATTTCACACTTCCATTTAAGTCTTCTTCCCCCCAATTTGGGGGTTCGCCCAACCAATTTTGGGGGTTCCTCCCCTAATTTGGGGGGGACACAACCAATTTGGGGGGGGACACAACCAATTTGGGGGGTCCCCCCAATTTTAGAGTCCCCCACCCTCCTTTTTTGGGTTTCCCCCAATATTAAGAGCTCTTCCGCCCAATTTTGGGGGACCCCACAATTTTGACGTTTCTTCCCCTAAATTGGGGCTTCGACCCTTCAATTTTGGGGGGGGCTCCCCCCTTAGTTTGGCCTTCCACCCTAATATTGGGCCTTACCCCTAAGAACCCTGACCCCTAACACTACGGCTCCCACGGATCTAACCCTAACCCCTACCCCAAAAAACCCTAGAAACCCTAACCCTAAAAACCCTTACAGTCCTAACCCGATAAAATTTACCACACTAGACCTACGCCTAAAAGCCCTAACCCTAAAAATTAAGACCCTCTAAACCCTAACCCAAAACGTAAAGATTCTCAAAGCCCTAACGCTGGAGACCCTAACCTTAAAAAAAAAAAAATAAGACCTTAAAACCCTAACCCTAAATACCTGACCATAACTAAAACCCTAAGACCCTAACCCTAAAAACCCTATCAACACTAAAACCACAAAATACTTTAAAACCTTAACACACTAACCCCCAAACCCTAACCCTTATAACTCCAACCCTAACAACCTTAAAATCCTAACCCTAAACCCTGGAAACCCTAACCCTGAAACCCAACCCTAGTGCCTTAGCCCTGAAACCTTAAAACCCTAACACCTTATTAGAAACACTCTGTAACCAATACCATAGGCTCAGGCAAGTATCTCAGTGAGGTAGCATTTTTATTCATGATTGCAATGGCAGGCGTCCCACAAGCCACCTACTAGTTCCATAACACAGTTTATATAATTTTTTTTTTCCTCTCGGTGACCAGGACCCTCCCCAGTTTCCCCATTGACTGGGTAATCCATGTTCACAATCTATCCAGTGCTTCACAGAAAATACACAGCTGCTGGCCTGTTACTAGTCAATTTTATTTTTTTCTTGACTGTTTTCCTCTTTGAGGTGGTAATGTTTCTTACACCGTGATTTCCACCCAATTGCTATAAAGGATTCTGGTTGTCTGCATTTTACAAGGTTGTCTGTTAAGCTTTCTTATCACTGCAAGCATATATCAATACCACCTTCCTTCCCTCTAAACGATGTAACTCTGTGCAAAAACATTTTTATTCCCACAACCTTGATCCCCTTACCCTAAAATCCTTATTCTCTTTAACCCTAACAACTCTAACCACAACCCTAACCCTTCATATCAACCCCCCGACGCTAATGACACTGACTAATGATCCAAACCCCAAACCCCAGGCAACCAACAAAGAAACAGACACAAAGCTGAAAACTACAAAAAAGGCAAAACCCTGGATACAGACCCCAAATCACAAACACGCTACCAAAATGCTACAGAAAAGCCCCAGACGCAGGCCCCAAGCACTACAGCTAGGCCCCAGAAGCTCTAGACACATCCCAAAGCCAAAATGCGATCCCCAAACACTACAGAAAAGCCCCCAAACACCAGACACAGGCTGCAGAAGTCTACAAGCAGGCCCCAGCCACACCCGGATGCAGACCCCAACTGTCCACAAGCAGCTCCCAACCCACCCCCCCCATGAACTGGACCCCCCACCACCACCACCCAGATGCATGCCCCAGGCCCCAGGCCTCAGCCCCAGCCCCCACACCCCAGACTCAGGCCCCAAAGGTGTACAACCAGCTCCCAACTGCCCCCCTCAAAGGGAGGCCCCAAAGCCTGCCAGAGGACCCTAGAGCGTACAAGCAGCTCCCAACCCCCCCGGCACAGGCCCCAACCCCCCCCCAGACACAGGCCCCAAAGGTGTACAAGCAACTCCCCATCCTCCCCAGAGGCACGCCCCAAAGGTGTACAAACAGCCCCAACCCCCCAAGACCCAGACCCCTACAGCGTAGAAGCAGCTCCCAACCCCATGCCCCCAAGGCACATGCCCCAACCCCTCCCCCAAGGCAGGCCCTAACAGTGTACAAGCAGCTCCCACCCCCCCCCAGACGCAGGCCCCAAAGGTGTACAAGCAGGCCCCTACAGTATACAAGCAGCTCACAACCACCCCCCCAAAGGCAGGCCCCAACCCCCTCCAGATGCAAGCCCGAAAGGTTAAAACCAGCTCCAACCCCCCAACCCCCCCCCGCCCCGCGCAGACGCAGGCCCCAAAGGTGTACAAGCAATTCCCAACCCCTCCAAGGCAGGCCCCAAAAGTGTACAGGCAGGCCCCTACAGTGTAGAAACGCTCCAACCCCCCCCCGCTTCCACCTCGAGGGAGGCCCTCCCCCCCCAGTATACACGAAGCTCCCAACCCCCTCTCAGAGGAATGCCTAAAAAAGTATACAAGCAGCTCCTAACACCCCCCCACGCCCCCCCAAAAGAGGCAGTCCCCAAAGGTGTACAAGCAGGCCCTCAAATCCCTTAGGTGTACAAGCAGGCCCTTCAAATCCCTTAGCCCCTGCGCCAGCTTTATTGGCGAGCAGCGAGGCTGGGGGGGGAGGGGGGCAAGACAGCCTTAAATAAAATACAAATATAAAAACTGTTATAAATGGCTGTTATAAATCCAAATAGGATTACAATCAAAGTTTACAATTTATTAAACGAATAGAGGCAAGCAAGCAGCGCTGGGTGCGCCGGGAGTCTCTGCTCCCCCAGGACGCACACCTGTTACGTAAGGCGGCTGGTTTTGATGCTCCCAGGCTAATACATATTCATTACTACTTCGAGAAGAGGCAGGGTTATTAGAATTGGTTTCCGGAATCCGAAACCCCTCCCAGGGGCGCCTGCGTACCAGTCTCTGGTGGTCTCTCGGGGCTTGCTCGGGCTGAATGCTGGTTGTCTTCCTCTCAGGCTTTTGTCCTTCAATTGTCCTTCAGCTCCCCCTTCCTCCTCGTTTGGGAGCCTCTGCGCCGGATTTCAGAAACTCTAGCAACATCCCCTGCAGTAGTCAGCACTTTTCCCTAAAAACCCCTTTGTTCTCTTATCACCTAGACCCGGGCCTCGATGGTAACCCTTCAAATCCCTTAGTGACACGAATTGCTGGACCATTCCTTACAAAAGGAAGGATAAAATATGTAGAGGAGCAATGGCACACGCGAAAGCCCAGCGCCGCGGGCAGAGGCAGCGAAGGTTGACGGCAGAACAGTGCTCGGTTTGAACACGGAGAGGGAAAGCGAGGGGAAGGTGGCCGAAGCCGGCCGCAGTCTCTGAGCTCTCCTCCTCCTGATTGTTTTCTCTCAAAGCCATTTCTGTCTGTGTGCGGGCACCCGGAGCCGGCAGAAGTCCCCGTGAAGTCCTTCGGCAGGACGGAGGGCTGCGTGGGCTCCAGTGAGAGAGGGAGTTAGGAGAATCTTATCAAGTAGAGATAGAGCGCTGACGGCGTTAAACTAGGATGCTACTTAGCGTCTTTGCTAACTATGGTGCATTGTGCCAATTAACTAAAGCAAGAAGCCTTGGGCCCCTTACCAAGGTCAGTCTCCTAATAAGAGAGTGAGCCTGTCTTAAGAAACTGGGAGAAACTGGTCCTGCAGATGGACAAGAGCCAAGGAGCAACTGAGTCTGTGCAAAGACAAGAGGTCAACTAGCGGTGACGAGGAAGAGTCATCAATCTTCATGCCCACGACCTCCCGTGCTGCCCAGCGCTGAATAAACATACCTACTTTACAATCTCACTGATTGTGGAGTCCCTTTTCCGCAAGTCACTAGCAGCGGTTTCTTCCGCAGAGGTTTTCCCAGAGCCGCTTCAAAGCTTCCCTCGCGGAGCTGGGGCGTCGCAGGGGGTCGTCAAAGCACGCACACACACACACACACACACACACACACAGGCGTTGTTGTCCAAACAGAAAGTATTTACAACAAATTCGACAAGCGGTTTTCCTCTGCCAGCAGCAAATGCCTGAGGGCCCCTACAGCTTCACAAATCATAGCACAAAGAGCCTAAAGTTCCTCTAAAATTTAGGGAAATGATTCAAAATAGATCTGCTAGGGGAAAACGATCACTGGCGGCAGGGTACACAATACACGCGAGTCTCAGCTCTCCTCCGCAGGGTCAGTGCCCACGCCCAAGTGCGACGCTGATGGCACCCGAACATTTGCTGTAGCAGGCAGCAGAGCCAGCAGCTCAGGGGAGCAATTTTAAAAACCAGGAGGCACTTAAACCAACCCTTAATTGACCCAGTTACTGCAGGAGAGTCCCGACTACTCGCCCTGGAGTCCTACTGTCACCAGCAAAAAGCACCAACCAAAGCTTGGGGGAACTTTGGTACAGCACAAGAGAAGGGAGTGGGGGTAGCGTAGCCGTATCGCAGAGCTGCTGCTTTTCACACCATTTTATCATCCCTGATAATTGAAAGTAAGGCCGGGTGGGCTGACCCCACCACCACCACTCCTGGCAGCATGTTTGGTCCACAACGCTAGAATAATTATTTTGCTCCCTCCCGTCCCTACAGCTTCATCATCTGAAAAGATTACAGTCAAAACAATGGCATACACAAATAAAAGTCAAGAGTTGACGTAGTAACTCCGGGATTTGGGTATCAACTGTTCGAGAAATCAGAACACCCAGGCTTCACAATGTGCCCAACATCGAGCTGTGCCAAGGGGGGGCGGAAGGAAGAAGCTTTCCGTTTAAGCCTTCAGAGCATCGCTCCATCACTACGTCAATTCACAGCCACCACAGCGTGCCGATGGACATCTTTCTGTGCCAAAAGAAGCAAGTGTTTTGTCCTCTTGATATCAAAGGTAGCCACCTATAGTTACGGAACCATGCACAAGACCTTAACTCTGACCAGCAGGAAAACTTAGGACAACTGAGTGCAGATCCTGCCAATTTCTACCAGTTCCAACTGTGCTTTAAGTCTCATTGCAAAGCCTCAGTTAGAAAAAGGATCACCTCAGGGTATCCAACAAGAAGAAGAGTTGTTTTCTTTTTTTTTTTTTTTTCTTTTTTTTTTAATATACCATAGGACTATGCAGTTCAATCATCAATCATCTTGGAAAGCTCAAGGAGGAGGTCATCCTCATCCTTCCCTGGGTCCAAGTCGAGCTCGGCTTCCAGTATGCCGTCTGAGAGTTCCCAAAGTAGCATCTCTAAATCCTCGTCTACAGATACGGGCGCGTTGCCTGTGGAACTCAGCCGGCGTGTCCTTGCTTCTTCTAGCTGGGAAGAAGCTGAAGTCGAGCTTGAGAACTCCATTGGCTCCACGGATTCTGCCTGGCTTCCAAGATGTGCTTCAGGTCTTGGCAGAGCAAGGAAGAGAACAATCAGTATATGCCATTTCTTAACGGGAAATCCCTTTTCTGCAAACCGGCTCTTAAAACCGTAGCCAACCCCTCCTGCACTTCAATCTTACCCAGGGATTGTTATTCAATTAACCCAGGGCTACATTTAGAGCCCAATATATTAGCAGGTACATTTTTCAGTTTGGGGGTTTCTCTGTGAAGCCAGAGCACCCGGAGTCTAGCAAAGATGGGAAACCAACATGGCCTCCCGGAAGCCCAGTGTCCGAGAACTACATCTCCCGGCATGCTCTGGGAAAACAATATGGACTCCCGGAAACCCGGTGGCCAAGAACTACATTTCCCAGCACTCCCCAGAAAATTGAGCCTCGCACCTGGCCGTAGGACGCCATTTTTTGCTCTGTTACATTACCGGTTTCGTGTTTATGGAGGGTTTTCCCGCCGTTTTGGGGGGTTTCCCCTCAATTTCGGGTTTTCAGCTCTCCATTTCAGAGTTCTTCCCCGCAATTTTGGGGTTCCTTCCCCTAATTTGGTGCTTCGCCCCCCCCCCCCCCCACTTTTGGGGTTCCCCCTCCATTTTGGGGATTCCCCCCAATTCCAAGCCCCCCACAATTTTGGAGGCCCCCACCATCCTTTCTTGGCCTGCCACCCTAATATTAAGGTTCTTTCCCCCAATGTTGGGGTTCTCACCACATGTTTGAGGTTCCTTCCCTTAATTTGGGGCTTAGCTCCCCAGGATCTGGGGCTTTAACCCCAATTTTGGGGGTCCCCCCCAAGTTTGGGGATTCCTCCCCAGGTCTGGGGGGGGTCCACATTCAATTCTGGAATTTCACACTTCCATTTAAGTCTTCTTCCCCCCAATTTGGGGGTTCACCCACCCAATTTTGGGGGTTCCTCCCCTAATTTGGGGGGACCCGACCAATTTTGGGGGTCCCCCCCAATTGTAGAGTCCCCCACCCTCCTTTTTTGGGTTCCCCCCTAATATTAAAGAGTTCTTCCGCCCAATTTTGGGGGACCCCACAATTTTGACGTTCCTTCCCCTAACTTTGGGCTTCAACCCTTCGATTTTGGGGGGGGCTCCCCCCCTCTTATTTTGGCCTTTCGCCCTAATATTAGGCCTAACCCCTAAGAACCTTGACCCCTAACGCTATGGCAACCACGGATCTAACCCTAACCCCTACCCCAACAAACCCTAGAAACCCTAACCCTAAAAACCCTTACAGCCCTAACCCAATAAAATTTACCACACTAAACCCCTGAAGACTGTTTTGGGGGGTCCACATCCAATTCTGGAATTTCACACTTCCATTTAAGTCTTCTTCCCCCCAATTTGGGGGTTCGCCCAACCAATTTTGGGGGTTCCTCCCCTAATTTGGGGGGGACACAACCAATTTGGGGGGGGACACAACCAATTTGGGGGGTCCCCCCAATTTTAGAGTCCCCCACCCTCCTTTTTTGGGTTTCCCCCAATATTAAGAGCTCTTCCGCCCAATTTTGGGGGACCCCACAATTTTGACGTTTCTTCCCCTAAATTGGGGCTTCGACCCTTCAATTTTGGGGGGGGCTCCCCCCTTAGTTTGGCCTTCCACCCTAATATTGGGCCTTACCCCTAAGAACCCTGACCCCTAACACTACGGCTCCCACGGATCTAACCCTAACCCCTACCCCAAAAAACCCTAGAAACCCTAACCCTAAAAACCCTTACAGTCCTAACCCGATAAAATTTACCACACTAGACCTACGCCTAAAAGCCCTAACCCTAAAAATTAAGACCCTCTAAACCCTAACCCAAAACGTAAAGATTCTCAAAGCCCTAACGCTGGAGACCCTAACCTTAAAAAAAAAAAAATAAGACCTTAAAACCCTAACCCTAAATACCTGACCATAACTAAAACCCTAAGACCCTAACCCTAAAAACCCTATCAACACTAAAACCACAAAATACTTTAAAACCTTAACACACTAACCCCCAAACCCTAACCCTTATAACTCCAACCCTAACAACCTTAAAATCCTAACCCTAAACCCTGGAAACCCTAACCCTGAAACCCAACCCTAGTGCCTTAGCCCTGAAACCTTAAAACCCTAACACCTTATTAGAAACACTCTGTAACCAATACCATAGGCTCAGGCAAGTATCTCAGTGAGGTAGCATTTTTATTCACGATTGCAATGGCAGGCGTCCCACAAGCCACCTACTAGTTCCATAACACAGTTTATATAATTTTTTTTTTCCTCTCGGTGACCAGGACCCTCCCCAGTTTCCCCATTGACTGGGTAATCCATGTTCACAATCTATCCAGTGCTTCACAGAAAATACACAGCTGCTGGCCTGTTACTAGTCAATTTTATTTTTTTCTTGACTGTTTTCCTCTTTGAGGTGGTAATGTTTCTTACACCGTGATTTCCACCCAATTGCTCTAAGGATTCTGGTTGTCTGCATTTTACAAGGTTGTCTGTTAAGCTTTCTTATCACTGCAAGCATATATCAATACCACCTTCCTTCCCTCTAAACGATGTAACTCTGTGCAAAAACATTTTTATTCCCACAACCTTGATCCCCTTACCCTAAAATCCTTATTCTCTTTAACCCTAACAACTCTAACCACAACCCTAACCCTTCATATCAACCCCCCGGCGCTAATGACACTGACTAATGATCCAAACCCCAAACCCCAGGCAACCAACAAAGAAACAGACACAAAGCTGAAAACTACAAAAAAGGCAAAACCCTGGATACAGACCCCAAATCACAAACACGCTACCAAAATGCTACAGAAAAGCCCCAGACGCAGGCCCCAAGAACTACAGCTAGGCCCCAGAAGCTCTAGACACATCCCAAAGCCAAAATGCGATCCCCAAACACTACAGAAAAGCCCCCAAACACCAGACACAGGCTGCAGAAGTCTACAAGCAGGCCCCAGCCACACCCGGATGCAGACCCCAACTGTCCACAAGCAGCTCCCAACCCACCCCCCCCATGAACTGGACCCCCCCCCACCACCACCCAGATGCATGCCCCAGGCCCCAGGCCTCAGCCCCAGCCCCCACACCCCAGACTCAGGCCCCAAAGGTGTACAACCAGCTCCCAACTGCCCCCCTCAAAGGGAGGCCCCAAAGCCTGCCAGAGGACCCTAGAGCGTACAAGCAGCTCCCAACCCCCCCGGCACAGGCCCCAACCCCCCCCCAGACACAGGCCCCAAAGGTGTACAAGCAACTCCCCATCCTCCCCAGAGGCACGCCCCAAAGGTGTACAAACAGCCCCAACCCCCCAAGACCCAGACCCCTACAGTGTAGAAGCAGCTCCCAACCCCATGCCCCCAAGGCACATGCCCCAACCCCTCCCCCAAGGCAGGCCCTAACAGTGTACAAGCAGCTCCCACCCCCCCCGAGACGCAGGCCCCAAAGGTGTACAAGCAGGCCCCTACAGTATACAAGCAGCTCACAACCACCCCCCCAAAGGCAGGCCCCAACCCCCTCCAGATGCAAGCCCGAAAGGTTAAAACCAGCTCCAACCCCCCAACCCCCCCCCGCCCCGCGCAGACGCAGGCCCCAAAGGTGTACAAGCAGTTCCCAACCCCTCCAAGGCAGGCCCCAAAAGTGTACAGGCAGGCCCCTACAGTGTAGAAACGCTCCAACCCCCCCCGCTTCCACCTCGAGGGAGGCCCTCCCCCCCCAGTATACACGAAGCTCCCAACCCCCTCTCAGAGGAATGCCTAAAAAAGTATACAAGCAGCTCCTAACACCCCCCCACGCCCCCCCAAAAGAGGCAGTCCCCAAAGGTGTACAAGCAGGCCCTCAAATCCCTTAGGTGTACAAGCAGGCCCTTCAAATCCCTTAGCCCCTGCGCCAGCTTTATTGGCGAGCAGCGAGGCTGGGGGGGGAGGGGGGCAAGACAGCCTTAAATAAAATACAAATATAAAAACTGTTATAAATGGCTGTTATAAATCCAAATAGGATTACAATCAAAGTTTACAATTTATTAAACGAATAGAGGCAAGCAAGCAGCGCTGGGTGCGCCGGGAGTCTCTGCTCCCCCAGGACGCACACCTGTTACGTAAGGCGGCTGGTTTTGATGCTCCCAGGCTAATACATATTCATTACTACTTCGAGAAGAGGCAGGGTTATTAGAATTGGTTTCCGGAATCCGAAACCCCTCCCAGGGGCGCCTGCCTACCAGTCTCTGGTGGTCTCTCGGGGCTTGCTCGGGCTGAATGCTGGTTGTCTTCCTCTCAGGCTTTTGTCCTTCAATTGTCCTTCAGCTCCCCCTTCCTCCTCGTTTGGGAGCCTCTGCGCCGGATTTCAGAAACTCTAGCAACATCCCCTGCAGTAGTCAGCACTTTTCCCTAAAAACCCCTTTGTTCTCTTATCACCTAGACCCGGGCCTCGATGGTAACCCTTCAAATCCCTTAGTGACACGAATTGCTGGACCATTCCTTACAAAAGGAAGGATAAAATATGTAGAGGAGCAATGGCACACGCGAAAGCCCAGCGCCGCGGGCAGAGGCAGCGAAGGTTGACGGCAGAACAGTGCTCGGTTTGAACACGGAGAGGGAAAGCGAGGGGAAGGTGGCCGAAGCCAGCCGCAGTCTCTGAGCTCTCCTCCTCCTGATTGTTTTCTCTCAAAGCCATTTCTGTCTGTGTGCGGGCACCCGGAGCCGGCAGAAGTCCCCGTGAAGTCCTTCGGCAGGACGGAGGGCTGCGTGGGCTCCAGTGAGAGAGGGAGTTAGGAGAATCTTATCAAGTAGAGATAGAGCGCTGACGGCGTTAAACTAGGATGCTACTTAGCGTCTTTGCTAACTATGGTGCATTGTGCCAATTAACTAAAGCAAGAAGCCTTGGGCCCCTTACCAAGGTCAGTCTCCTAATAAGAGAGTGAGCCTGTCTTAAGAAACTGGGAGAAACTGGTCCTGCAGATGGACAAGAGCCAAGGAGCAACTGAGTCTGTGCAAAGACAAGAGGTCAACTAGCGGTGACGAGGAAGAGTCATCAATCTTCATGCCCACGACCTCCCGTGCTGCCCAGCGCTGAATAAACATACCTACTTTACAATCTCACTGATTGTGGAGTCCCTTTTCCGCAAGTCACTAGCAGCGGTTTCTTCCGCAGAGGTTTTCCCAGAGCCGCTTCAAAGCTTCCCTCGCGGAGCTGGGGCGTCGCAGGGGGTCGTCAAAGCACGCACACACACACACACACACACACACACACAGGCGTTGTTGTCCAAACAGAAAGTATTTACAACAAATTCGACAAGCGGTTTTCCTCTGCCAGCAGCAAATGCCTGAGGGCCCCTACAGCTTCACAAATCATAGCACAAAGAGCCTAAAGTTCCTCTAAAATTTAGGGAAATGATTCAAAATAGATCTGCTAGGGGAAAACGATCACTGGCGGCAGGGTACACAATACACGCGAGTCTCAGCTCTCCTCCGCAGGGTCAGTGCCCACGCCCAAGTGCGACGCTGATGGCACCCGAACATTTGCTGTAGCAGGCAGCAGAGCCAGCAGCTCAGGGGAGCAATTTTAAAAACCAGGAGGCACTTAAACCAACCCTTAATTGACCCAGTTACTGCAGGAGAGTCCCGACTACTCGCCCTGGAGTCCTACTGTCACCAGCAAAAAGCACCAACCAAAGCTTGGGGGAACTTTGGTACAGCACAAGAGAAGGGAGTGGGGGTAGCGTAGCCGTATCGCAGAGCTGCTGCTTTTCACACCATTTTATCATCCCTGATAATTGAAAGTAAGGCCGGGTGGGCTGACCCCACCACCACCACTCCTGGCAGCATGTTTGGTCCACAACGCTAGAATAATTATTTTGCTCCCTCCCGTCCCTACAGCTTCATCATCTGAAAAGATTACAGTCAAAACAATGGCATACACAAATAAAAGTCAAGAGTTGACGTAGTAACTCCGGGATTTGGGTATCAACTGTTCGAGAAATCAGAACACCCAGGCTTCACAATGTGCCCAACATCGAGCTGTGCCAAGGGGGGGCGGAAGGAAGAAGCTTTCCGTTTAAGCCTTCAGAGCATCGCTCCATCACTACGTCAATTCACAGCCACCACAGCGTGCCGATGGACATCTTTCTGTGCCAAAAGAAGCAAGTGTTTTGTCCTCTTGATATCAAAGGTAGCCACCTATAGTTACGGAACCATGCACAAGACCTTAACTCTGACCAGCAGGAAAACTTAGGACAACTGAGTGCAGATCCTGCCAATTTCTACCAGTTCCAACTGTGCTTTAAGTCTCATTGCAAAGCCTCAGTTAGAAAAAGGATCACCTCAGGGTATCCAACAAGAAGAAGAGTTGTTTTCTTTTTTTTTTTTTTTCTTTTTTTTTTAATATACCATAGGACTATGCAGTTCAATCATCAATCATCTTGGAAAGCTCAAGGAGGAGGTCATCCTCATCCTTCCCTGGGTCCAAGTCGAGCTCGGCTTCCAGTATGCCGTCTGAGAGTTCCCAAAGTAGCATCTCTAAATCCTCGTCTACAGATACGGGCGCGTTGCCTGTGGAACTCAGCCGGCGTGTCCTTGCTTCTTCTAGCTGGGAAGAAGCTGAAGTCGAGCTTGAGAACTCCATTGGCTCCACGGATTCTGCCTGGCTTCCAAGATGTGCTTCAGGTCTTGGCAGAGCAAGGAAGAGAACAATCAGTATATGCCATTTCTTAACGGGAAATCCCTTTTCTGCAAACCGGCTCTTAAAACCGTAGCCAACCCCTCCTGCACTTCAATCTTACCCAGGGATTGTTATTCAATTAACCCAGGGCTACATTTAGAGCCCAATATATTAGCAGGTACATTTTTCAGTTTGGGGGTTTCTCTGTGAAGCCAGAGCACCCGGAGTCTAGCAAAGATGGGAAACCAACATGGCCTCCCGGAAGCCCAGTGTCCGAGAACTACATCTCCCGGCATGCTCTGGGAAAACAATATGGACTCCCGGAAACCCGGTGGCCAAGAACTACATTTCCCAGCACTCCCCAGAAAATTGAGCCTCGCACCTGGCCGTAGGACGCCAGTTTTTGCTCTGTTACATTACCGGTTTCGTGTTTATGGAGGGTTTTCCCGCCGTTTTGGGGGGTTTCCCCTCAATTTTGGGTTTTCAGCTCTCCATTTCAGAGTTCTTCCCCGCAATTTTGGGGTTCCTTCCCCTAATTTGGTGCTTCGCCCCCCCCCCCCACTTTTGGGGTTCCCCCTCCATTTTGGGGATTCCCCCCAATTCCAAGCCCCCCACAATTTTGGAGGCCCCCACCATCCTTTCTTGGCCTGCCACCCTAATATTAAGGTTCTTTCCCCCAATGTTGGGGTTCTCACCACATGTTTGAGGTTCCTTCCCTTAATTTGGGGCTTAGCTCCCCGGGATCTGGGGCTTTAACCCCAATTTTGGGGGTCCCCCCCAAGTTTGGGGATTCCTCCCCAGGTCTGGGGGGGGTCCACATTCAATTCTGGAATTTCACACTTCCATTTAAGTCTTCTTCCCCCCAATTTGGGGGTTCACCCACCCAATTTTGGGGGTTCCTCCCCTAATTTGGGGGGACCCGACCAATTTTGGGGGTCCCCCCCAATTGTAGAGTTCCCCACCCTCCTTTTTTGGGTTCCCCCCTAATATTAAAGAGTTCTTCCGCCCAATTTTGGGGGACCCCACAATTTGGCCGTTCCTTCCCCTAACTTTGGGCTTCAACCCTTCGATTTTGGGGGGGGCTCCCCCCCTCTTATTTTGGCCTTCCGCCCTAATATTAGGCCTAACCCCTAAGAACCTTGACCCCTAACCCTATGGCAACCACGGATCTAACCCTAACCCCTACCCCAACAAACCCTAGAAACCCTAACCCTAAAAACCCTTACAGCCCTAACCCGATAAAATTTACCACACTAAACCCCTGAAGACTGTTCTGGGGGGTCCACATTCAATTCTGGAATTTCACACTTCCATTTAAGTGTTCTTCCCCCCCAATATGGGGGTTCGCCCACCCAATTTTGGGGGTTCCTCCCCTAATTGGCGGGGACACAACCAATTTTGGGGGGGACACAACCAATTTTAGAGTCCCCCACCCTCCTTTTTTGGGTTTCCCCCAATATTAAGAGCTCTTCCGCTCAATTTTGGGGGACCCCACAATTTTGACGTTCCTTCCCCTAACTTTGGGCTTCAACCCTTCAATTTTGGGTGGCCTCCTCCCCTCTTATTTTGGCCTTCCGCCCTAATATTAGGCCTAACCCCTAAGAACCTTGACCCCTAACCCTATGGCAACCACGGATCTAACCCTAACCCCTACCCCAACAAACCCTAGAAACCCTAACCCTAAAAACCCTTACAGCCCTAACCCGATAAAATTTACCACACTAAACCCCTGAAGACTGTTCTGGGGGGTCCACATCCAATTCTGGAATTTCACACTTCCATTTAAGTCTTCTTCCCCCCAATTTGGGGGTTCGCCCAACCAATTTTGGGGGTTCCTCCCCTAATTTGGGGGGGACACAACCAATTTGGGGGGGGACACAACCAATTTGGGGGGTCCCCCCAATTTTAGAGTCCCCCACCCTCCTTTTTTGGGTTTCCCCCAATATTAAGAGCTCTTCCGCCCAATTTTGGGGGACCCCACAATTTTGACGTTTCTTCCCCTAAATTGGGGCTTCGACCCTTCAATTTTGGGGGGGGCTCCCCCCTTAGTTTGGCCTTCCACCCTAATATTGGGCCTTACCCCTAAGAACCCTGACCCCTAACACTACGGCTCCCACGGATCTAACCCTAACCCCTACCCCAAAAAACCCTAGAAACCCTAACCCTAAAAACCCTTACAGTCCTAACCCGATAAAATTTACCACACTAGACCTACGCCTAAAAGCCCTAACCCTAAAAATTAAGACCCTCTAAACCCTAACCCAAAACGTAAAGATTCTCAAAGCCCTAACGCTGGAGACCCTAACCTTAAAAAAAAAAAAAAAAAAGGCCTTAAAACCCTAACCCTAAATACCTGACCATAACTAAAACCCTAAGACCCTAACCCTAAAAACCCTATCAACACTAAAACCACAAAATACTTTAAAACCTTAACACACTAACCCCCAAACCCTAACCCTTATAACTCCAACCCTAACAACCTTAAAATCCTAACCCTAAACCCTGGAAACCCTAACCCTGAAACCCAACCCTAGTGCCTTAGCCCTGAAACCTTAAAACCCTAACACCTTATTAGAAACACTCTGTAACCAATACCATAGGCTCAGGCAAGTATCTCAGTGAGGTAGCATTTTTATTCACGATTGCAATGGCAGGCGTCCCACAAGTGATTCAAAGATCATAAATCCAATTTCTTTAAGTGATTTATTCTTTATTGACGGTGCCGGATGCACGGCGGATCTTTCCGCCTATCGTGCATCCCGAAGTGAAAAGCCGTCCCAAATTTATACATCACAGTGATTAATATTTTATTAACGCCTATACATATTCATTATCTAACCCCGCCTACTCTCGCTTCTCATGCTAATCAGTTTTTTGTGTCCTGCGCCTGCGCAGATCCTCTCAGTGGTCTTGGGCAGGGGTCGTCAAGCTGTGGTCGGTGGTCTCAGAGAGGAAGGCCATAAGTCTTCCTCACAGTGTACTTTTCACCCTTGGTCAGGATTCTGCTGATTTAGCTTTCTTCCTAACCGCAAGGACTGTTTTTTCTTCGAATCTTCTGCTCATTATTTTCTTATCTTGGATTCCAATGTCTTGTTCGAGATATATTGCCCGTATGTCCTATTTTGAGATACATTGTCCGTACATCTGTTTCCTGCCCTACACCTAATGTTCTGTTCTCCTTTAATAGTTTCATTCTTAACCCTTTCTTATCTGGAATCGCCTCAGCTTCCCTAATCAATCCCCCCTTTTCTTTTCCCCATGCAAATTCTTTTGCATTGCATGCCCTTATCATTAGCAGTATCGCAGTGACATACATACAAATATTCCTACTACCAATAACATAACCAGATCAGTAAAAACTTGTTCTAACTATTGAAAGTTGGGTAACCATGAAGTTAACTTATTCCATATTTCCTCAAAGCCCCATGAAATGTTATCCTTACTAATCTTATACAGAACCTTTGTTTGTTTCTATATTTCCTCTATGTCAGTAGAGACCTTTCCGAATACAAAAATTCTTCTTCCCAGCCTCTACGATATGTATCTCTCAATACCTTGCCATGTACTTTCGTCAGGGAAGCTAATATTGCCATTCGTTGTAACAATTTCCAATTCCAAACAAGTATTACAAAAGACAATATTAAACTTATACCAACTAACATCAATAGAACAATAATTGGGTGACACAATGTGTTCAAAATCCCAGTTGCAGTTGGCGACCATCCAAAGAGTTTGTCCCACCAGCTATGATCTGTGTCTTGTTTTACTCTTTGCAAAACTCTGTTTATTTCTTTTGTATCATGGTGGACAGTGATTAAAGTCTTCTCTCCATCTTCCTGAATGCCTTTTAAAATTTTGATCAGGTCTTGGTGTTTAAGTAATTGCTTCACTAGCGTGAGGTTCATCCCAATAGGTGTGGGTAATAACTTGTGATACATTGTGTGGTTGGACTTGATCAACTGGTGGGATACCACTGGTGCTGAATATAAAAAAATCACACCCGATGATTCTAACAAAGTTACAAATACAAAAGTTAGAGTGATTTTTGCTAGGTAGAGTTATGTTTTCCTCATCTACTTCTACAAAAGCACAAGCAGTTCTTAAACACACACAGCCTTGACCAATATATACAAGCACAGTCTTTTGACTAGTATTTGGATGAATTTCAAAGTGGCAAACACCTTGCTCAGTGTCAAGACAGACATCCTGAGCATCAATTGTGTTGCTCTCACAAATAAATCCTTGTTGTTCCCGGGTAACACATGATTCTAGATTCACAGACTGCCATTTCCCGTTCTTCATCCGGGCCCAGGTTCTATGCTCCGAAGGATAGAGCACTGTTTCCTCATGATTTAACCCTAGTGCAACAATGGGGTGGATAACATAAACTGTAGCATTACGTATAGTAAGCACAAAGGCAGTAGCCATGTTAATAATGGGATCATAGGTAAAATTTACCAGAGTCCACCAAGATTGGAACTTCTTTTCGAAATCATTGGCATTGTCCCAAACAATCTTTCGGACTTCAGCCGGAAAAATGCCTTCACTTCCTTCCCTAATGATCAAGGCAGCCGTTGCCTGCATCCATAACTGTACCTGTATACAACTAAGAGCTAAAGATACATTATCTTGTGCCATACTAAGTGCATCTATTATTAGTCTGTGGTCCTGGTCTTCAGCCTTTTCCCATATTGGTAACACCTTTGAAACTTGCCATTGGCTAGTTCCCAATGCCAGTAAGGATGATTGCAGGGGCTGTTTTAGCTTTGTCAAATCGCTTGTTGCTGTGGCTAGCTTATTCATTAGTATTTCTGAATCAATTCCATTTAAAACTCCTAATCCTGTTCCTAGCATTCCAGTTAAGTCTCTTTGTGTTCTGCCCCTGAGGTGTACTTGCTTTTGTGACCATATTGTCCAGCCTTCTAATGATGTCTTCAGGAAAGGAGAACAGGCTGGTTGAACTGCTGAGATGTTAATTTGTATTAGCAATTCAACACGCTTGAGAGACCATTCTGGATTAAATAACAATTGTTGTTGGCCTGTGTTCCTTACTACATATGGGCCTGTTTCATAAATTTTGGGTTCCAGCTTGACTGGGGCTTGGGCATAGGTTGTAGGGGAAGGAAGTGCAATAGGGGGTCTCACTGTCGTAGGAAGTATAGCATATATTGTAAAATTTATCATGAGGCTCTCGCCTTCCTTGATCTCGAGCTTTTGACCATTATTAGTCCAAAAACAGTTAACTGCTACAGTCTGTGTTAATATAAAATTATACCAACAATCTAATTTACCTGGGCGGATACAACCTTCTTGTTGGCCACTTTTGGAAGTCGGTTTTACTAAAATCCCCGTTGCTTTCTCGTGGGCTGTTCCATTAATCATTCGGCACCCTATTTCAATTTCGTCCCCTACAGTTCTTTGGTGTATCCACCCTTCCTCTAAATTTTGCCATTCTGATAATGCATGTAAATGATCACCATTTGTTCGCCAAATAACCACAACAGCTAACTTTCCATTAATGTTCTTATCCTCCGTGGTTACGGCTTCAGACCAAGGCCACCCACCATTCTCTATCATCATAGAAGCACCTTCCAATTCTTGAATCACAATTACAACTATAAGCCACAGAAATAAAACAATTCTGTTAACTAAATTTCTGCTAACTACATTACTAAATACTCCTGACCATAGTGTCTTCATTTTGCTTGACTGAACTTTAGTTTCAGTTCACCGTCACCCAGCGTTACTTTCCAGGGGGCTTTTGGAGCTTTCTTCACTCTCGAATAATGGATCCAGGCCGTTTGCTCCTTAATCTTGATGGCGGTATGTGTTGTCAGCAGCACCTGGTATGGTCCCGTCCACTTTTCTTCCAAAGGGCGACCTGCAAATGCTTTTACATACACATAATCCCCAGGTTTAAAGGGGTGGATTGGTTGGTCCAGCCCTCTAGCCCTGGTTCCTGAGACAACTTTAGATATTTGATCCAACTGTTTTTGGAGTCCTATTAAATAATTATACAAGTATCCCGACCCCAGTTGCGTCAGGTCCTCCCCGCTGAACAAAAACTGATAGGGTCTTCCGTATAATATTTCAAAAGGGCTTAGATTTTCCTTTGTCCGTGGTTTTACTCTAATTCTAAGTAAAGCCAAAGGGAGAGACTGAGGCCATGATAAATAAGTCTCTTGTCCTATTTTGGCTATTTGTTGTTTGATTAGATGATTCATCTTTTCCACTTGTCCGCTTGCCTGTGGTCTGTAAGGGGTATGGAGTTGCCAGTCTACCCCTAAGACCTTACTTACTTCTTGAACTATTTGCGCACAAAAATGAGAGCCTCTATCTGAGGACATTGCTGCCGGAATTCCGAAACGCGGTATTATCTCATTCAGTAAAACCTTAACCACTTCTCTTGCCTTGTTGGTTCGACAGGGAAAAGCCTCCGGCCACCCGGAAAAAGTATCTGTCAAAACCAACAAGTATCGATACCCCCCTTTTCTTGGCAGTTCTGAAAAATCTATCTGCCATTGTTGTCCTGGATAGTTTCCTTTACTGATTATTCCGAACTTTACCCTATTTTCTGTATTAGGGTTATGATGCAAACAAATACTGCATTGCTGGGTTACTTGTTTTACCGTAGTATACAGATTTCTTCCCACCGAGACTCGACTCAGATTTTTATATAAGGTGTCTGCTCCCCAATGAGTCTTATTATGTTCTGCCATGACCATAGGCCATATTAAATTAGAGGGTAGTACAACCCTATTATCTTTCAGGTATACCCATCCATCACTCCTTGCTTTTCCTCCCAGGTCCCCAATTAACTTTTGATCTTCCCGTGTGTACCTAGGTTCCTGTCCTTCACCTAAAGTTTGTATTTTACCGTCTGGTATCAAAGTGAGCGCTTCTGCCTCAGCCAATCCGGCCACCCTTTTTGCTTCTTGGTCAGCCAATCAGTTCCCTACCTCGAAGTCAGCGGTTCCTTTTTGGTGTCCCCGGCAATGTATAACAGCCACCTTCTCTGGGTGCTTTACTGCTTCCAACAACTTCAAAATCTCCTCAGCATATTTTATTTGTTTTCCTTGGGCCATTAATAATCCTCGTTCCTTCCAGATAGCCCCATGTGCATGCACCACACCAAATGCATACTTAGAGTCTGTCCAGATATTTACTTTTCCTGCTGCTAGTTCCAATGCCCGCGTAAGGGCAATTATTTCTGCTTTCTGAGCAGACGTCCCAGGGGGTAATGGTTTCGACTCAATTACCTGTTGAGTGGTCGTCACCGCATACCCTGCTTTGCGTTGTCCTTGTTTCACAAAGCTGCTTCCATCAGTATACCATGATTCGTCCGCGTCTTCCAAGGGCTCCTCCTTGAGATCTGGTCGGCTAGAATACACAGTTTCCATAGTTTCGATACAATCGTGGACCACTGGCTCGTCAGGAGCGTTACTAAGGAAAGAAGCTGGGTTCACAATGTTAGTAACCACAATTTCTACGTCATCTTGCTCCACCAGTATTGCTTGGTATTTTAAAAATCTTTGAGGGGATAACCAGTGTGCCCCTTTCTGCTCCAAGACTGCCGAGACAGTGTGTGATACCAGCACGGTTATCTTCTGTCCCATAGTGAACTTCCGAGCCTCCTGTATATTCATGATGACAGCGGCCACCGCTCGAAGGCAACCCGGCCAACCTTTACTTACTTCATCCAGTTGTTTAGAGAAGTAGGCCACAGCTCTCCTGTAGGGGCCCAGCTTCTGTGCCAGCACCCCCAGAGCCATCCCTTGTCTCTCATAGGAGTACAACCAAAAGGGTTTAGACAAGTCCGGTAGACCCAAAGCTGGTGCTCGCATTAACTCCAATTTAAGCTTCTTAAAGGCAGCCCGTGCTTCCCCCGTCCAGACCAATTTTGATTGGTTATTCTTGATGAGGTCATATAGGGGTTTTACAATTAGTCCATAATTATTAATCCATAGACGGCACCAACCTGTCATCCCTAGAAAAGTTCGTAA
This sequence comes from Anser anser, assembly GCF_964211835.1. Taxonomy (NCBI): domain Eukaryota; kingdom Metazoa; phylum Chordata; class Aves; order Anseriformes; family Anatidae; genus Anser; species Anser anser. Next base: position 141,183 of record NW_028154074.1, on the reverse strand, counting down.
TTCCTTAATGGTCTGTGGTTCTGGGGTACGGCAGATAGTTTCTTTCCGTTCTGTTCCTAACTCCCTTTGTCCCCCTGAAATCTCAAACCCCAAGTAAGTTACACGTGACTGAATCAGCTAAGCCTTCTGTTGAGAGACTCGATACCCATTCAAACCCAGAAAATTAAGGAGACTTATCGTCCATTGCATGCAGCTGCTCCTATTCTCAGTGGCTATCAAAAGGTCATCAACGTATTGCAGCAGAACTCCTTCGGTGTTTGGGGCCTCCCAAACCTCAAGCTCTTTTGCTAGTTGATTCCCAAAAATCGTGGGGCTGTTTTTGAATCCCTGCGGCAATACGGTCCAGGTCAATTGAGCCTTTCGTCCTGAGTCTGGATTTTCCCATTCAAAAGCAAAAAGCTTCTGACTTTCTGGGGCTAAAGTCAGGCAGAAGAAGGCATCTTTTAAATCCAGTACGGTAAACCAAACTAAATTATCTTTTAATTTAGTCAGTAATGTGTACGGGTTGGCTACCACAGGGTGTATATCTTCAGTGATCTTATTTATAGCTCTTAAATCCTGCACTAATCTATAGTTCTTCCCATCTGGCTTCTTAATTGGTAGTATAGGAGTATTATATTCAGATTCACACTCAACCAGCAGTCCATGTTTTAAAAACTTATCCACTATCCCCTTAATTCCTTTCCTGTCTTCTAATCTTAGGGGATATTGCTTAATCTTAACTGGCCTTTCCCCTGGCTTTAATCTCACCACTATCGGGGCTGCATTTTTGGCTCGCCCAGGGATGTCAGTAGCCCAGACTCCTGGGTAAACTTGGTCTAAAATCTCCGAAGGTACTTTACCGATGGGGTCTGCTTGTATCAGCGTTAAGCTTAGCGCGGTTATCAGCTTTTCTTCTCTCACCTTTAACCCCACCTTCCCTTTTTCAAAGACAATTTCCGCTTCTAATTGTTCTAGTAAATCTCGCCCCAGCAAAGACTTCGGGGATCCTGGTAAATATAAAAACCTATGTATTCCCATCTGTTTCCCTAACTTATATTTTAAAGGCCTTAGGAAAAAGGCTTTCTCGTGCTGGCCTGTAGCTCCTATCACCGTCACAAAATCCTCATCCTCTGGTATCAATTTCTGGTTTAACACAGAATAAGTCGCTCCTGTGTCAATTAAAAACTCCACTTCCTGTCCTGATTTCCCTAGCTTAATTTTAACCAGCGGATCTGCTAGGGTAGAATCCCCCGGTCCACTTCATTGGTCGGGAGATACACTAGCTACCATCAACCTGTTCTTCTCCCGTTGTTTCGGACATTCCCTTCTCCAATGACCCACTTCCCTACAATATGCACACTGATTCGGTCTCAGGGGAGGCTTTACTGACCTTCCCCTTATCCCATTCCCTCTTCCTTTTCCCTGAAAAGGTTCTTCTTGCCTCTGTAAGGCCGCAACAGTTGCCGCAGCAATAGCCCTACCCAGCCTTTGTTTCTCATTCCCTTCTCGATTCCTAAATACCCTCCATGCCTCTTCCACCAGCCTTTCTAAATCTCTCACATCCGGCTCCTTCATTTTCTGAAGCTTCCGCCTTATATCGTCCGCAGACTGACCCAAGAACAGTGATACTAGCTGGACTTTACCTTCCTCAGAAGAGGGGTCTATCGTTGTAAATTTTTGCATTGCTGTCCTTAGTCGATCGAGAAATTCTGACGGGGTCTCAGTTTGCCCCTGTTTTATGGTATATAACCTAGACCAGTTTACAGACTTTGGTATCGCACTTTCCAAGGCGATCCTAATCCATTCCTGATATCTTTTTAATAACCTATAATCACCCTCATCATTATAGTCCCAGTTTGGGTCCACTCTGGGCACATATACCTCCACAGTTCCAGGTAAAACTCCTGACGTTACCTGGGTCTGTACTTGAGTTTGTGCATTCTTAATTACCAGTTGCTTTTCCGTTTCCGATAATGCTGCCAGCATTATCTCTATATCTTTCCAATCGGGATCTAAATTCTTTACAATCAGCTCAAACCTCCGGGCCACTGATTCTGGATCATCCCGGTATCCTTTCACAGCTTCCTTCCATGAATCTAACTCAGCAGTTGTGAAAGGTACTTTTATCCGAGCTGGTCAGTTAGCCCCCATAGCCTGTCGTAACGGGGCTTGAATAATGGGCCCGACCTTACTTCGGGTTCGAGCCGTGATCGGGGTAAAGTCTCCATTCCCCCAACTCTCATTTTTCTTATCTATTCTGCCGTTTCCTGAGCTCGCCCCCACGCCTCGTTCTATTATCTGGGGCGGGAGGACATAATCCTCCATTCTCTCCTCTGACTCATTCAATTTCAAACATCTCTGCCCGATACTGCACGCTGAACAACATCTTTTCATTTTTCTTGCCCCTTCCTTCTTCATATCCTTTTCTATTGCCAGGATCAAAGGATCCTGTGGGGCTAAGTTAATTCCACACTCCTTCTGCCATTCCGGGTGGTTTCTCAAAGTGAAAAACATATCTGCGTATGACACCTCATCCCACTTTCCTTCTCTCCTTAGAAACAACATTAACTGTAGTAAAGTATTATAATTTAAGGTTCCATTCAGTGGCCATTTTTCCTCACAATCCAACTTATAAAGTAGCCACCATTGATTACAATATTTTATCAACGTTTTCTTATTTTCAGTTCCACCGGGGGATCCCCCTATATCTTTCCAATGACTCAAGATACATCCCAACGGGCTTTTCTTTGGAATCCCACTACTCTGCTGCCCCCCCATGTTACAGTTCAGAATGTTTCTTGTTACACAATACAAGCCGGCAGCTTTCCACAATAACACCAAGATCCTAGTAACGTTATAAAGAGTATAATCAAAATCCCAAAGACAATAGCCAAGGTCAAGTTCCACATTTAAACACAACGTAATACCAACCTCGCATGCAAAGGTTACTTGTTTCCCAACAGCAACTGAGTGCTTTCCAAAAAACCAAATGCCGTCCTGCAGAAAACTTTTACTTTCTGACTTACAGACGACCCCAATTGACCGGTCAACCAAATAAACCAAAATAAAGAATATAATCACTTACAGTGATGGGATCCGTGTCTGCCTCCGCAGTGATCCGTTGAGTCGAGGAGTCCCTCCGGGAAATCCCGGGGGTACCCTAGGGAGTCCTGTTCCCAGCGGGTCCTGCGGTCCGACAGAGAAGAAGTCCCATCTGGGGTGCCAGATTGATTCAAAGATCATAAATCCAGTTTCTTTAAGTGATTTATTCTTTATTGACGGCGCCGGATGCACGGGGGATCTTTCCGCCTATCGTGCATCCCGAAGTGAAAAGCCGTCCCAAATTTATACATCACAGTGATTAATATTTTATTAACGCCTATACATATTCATTATCTAACCCCGCCTACTCTCGCTTCTCATGCTAATCAGTTTTTTGTGTCCTGCGCCTGCGCAGATCCTCTCAGTGGTCTTGGGCAGGGGTCGTCAAGCTGTGGTCGGTGGTCTCAGAGAGGAAGGCCATAAGTCTTCCTCACAGTGTACTTTTCACCCTTGGTCAGGATTCTGCTGATTTAGCTTTCTTCCTAACCGCAAGGACTGTTTTTTCTTCGAATCTTCTGCTCATTATTTTCTTATCTTGGATTCCAATGTCTTGTTCGAGATATATTGCCCGTATGTCCTATTTTGAGATACATTGTCCGTACATCTGTTTCCTGCCCTACACCTAATGTTCTGTTCTCCTTTAATAGTTTCATTCTTAACCCTTTCTTATCTGGAATCGCCTCAGCTTCCCTAATCACAAGCCACCTACTAGTTCCATAACACAGTTTATATAATTTTTTTTTTTCCTCTCGGTGACCAGGACCCTCCCCAGTTTCCCCATTGACTGGGTAATCCATGTTCACAATCTATCCAGTGCTTCACAGAAAATACACAGCTGCTGGCCTGTTACTAGTCAATTTTATTTTTTTCTTGACTGTTTTCCTCTTTGAGGTGGTAATGTTTCTTACACCGTGATTTCCACCCAATTGCTCTAAGGATTCTGGTTGTCTGCATTTTACAAGGTTGTCTGTTAAGCTTTCTTATCACTGCAAGCATATATCAATACCACCTTCCTTCCCTCTAAACGATGTAACTCTGTGCAAAAACATTTCTATTCCCACAACCTTGATCCCCTTACCCTAAAATCCTTATTCTCTTTAACCCTAACAACTCTAACCACAACCCTAACCCTTCATATCAACCCCCCGACGCTAATGACACTGACTAATGATCCAAACCCCAAACCCCAGGCAACCAACAAAGAAACAGACACAAAGCTGAAAACTACAAAAAAGGCAAAACCCTGGATACAGACCCCAAATCACAAACACGCTACCAAAATGCTACAGAAAAGCCCCAGACGCAGGCCCCAAGCACTACAGCTAGGCCCCAGAAGCTCTAGACACATCCCAAAGCCAAAATGCAATCCCCAAACACTACAGAAAAGCCCCCAAACACCAGACACAGGCTGCAGAAGTCTACAAGCAGGCCCCAGCCACACCCGGATGCAGACCCCAACTGTCCACAAGCAGCTCCCAACCCACCCCCCCCCATGAACTGGACCCCCCACCACCACCACCCAGATGCATGCCCCAGGCCCCAGGCCTCAGCCCCAGCCCCCACACCCCAGACTCAGGCCCCAAAGGTGTACAACCAGCTCCCAACTGCCCCCCTCAAAGGGAGGCCCCAAAGCCTGCCAGAGGACCCTAGAGCGTACAAGCAGCTCCCAACCCCCCCGGCACAGGCCCCAACCCCCCCCCAGACACAGGCCCCAAAGGTGTACAAGCAACTCCCCATCCTCCCCAGAGGCACGCCCCAAAGGTGTACAAACAGCCCCAACCCCCCAAGACCCAGACCCCTACAGCGTAGAAGCAGCTCCCAACCCCATGCCCCCAAGGCACATGCCCCAACCCCTCCCCCAAGGCAGGCCCTAACAGTGTACAAGCAGCTCCCACCCCCCCCCCAGACGCAGGCCCCAAAGGTGTACAAGCAGGCCCCTACAGTATACAAGCAGCTCACAACCACCCCCCCAAAGGCAGGCCCCAACCCCCTCCAGATGCAAGCCCGAAAGGTTAAAACCAGCTCCAACCCCCCAACCCCCCCCCCCCCGCCCCGCGCAGACGCAGGCCCCAAAGGTGTACAAGCAGTTCCCAACCCCTCCAAGGCAGGCCCCAAAAGTGTACAGGCAGGCCCCTACAGTGTAGAAACGCTCCAACCCCCCCCGCTTCCACCTCGAGGGAGGCCCTCCCCCCCCAGTATACACGAAGCTCCCAACCCCCTCTCAGAGGAATGCCTAAAAAAGTATACAAGCAGCTCCTAACACCCCCCCACGCCCCCCCAAAAGAGGCAGTCCCCAAAGGTGTACAAGCAGGCCCTCAAATCCCTTAGGTGTACAAGCAGGCCCTTCAAATCCCTTAGCCCCTGCGCCAGCTTTATTGGCGAGCAGCGAGGCTGGGGGGGGAGGGGGGCAAGACAGCCTTAAATAAAATACAAATATAAAAACTGTTATAAATGGCTGTTATAAATCCAAATAGGATTACAATCAAAGTTTACAATTTATTAAACGAATAGAGGCAAGCAAGCAGCGCTGGGTGCGCCGGGAGTCTCTGCTCCCCCAGGACGCACACCTGTTACGTAAGGCGGCTGGTTTTGATGCTCCCAGGCTAATACATATTCATTACTACTTCGAGAAGAGGCAGGGTTATTAGAATTGGTTTCCGGAATCCGAAACCCCTCCCAGGGGCGCCTGCCTACCAGTCTCTGGTGGTCTCTCGGGGCTTGCTCGGGCTGAATGCTGGTTGTCTTCCTCTCAGGCTTTTGTCCTTCAATTGTCCTTCAGCTCCCCCTTCCTCCTCGTTTGGGAGCCTCTGCGCCGGATTTCAGAAACTCTAGCAACATCCCCTGCAGTAGTCAGCACTTTTCCCTAAAAACCCCTTTGTTCTCTTATCACCTAGACCCGGGCCTCGATGGTAACCCTTCAAATCCCTTAGTGACACGAATTGCTGGACCATTCCTTACAAAAGGAAGGATAAAATATGTAGAGGAGCAATGGCACACGCGAAAGCCCAGCGCCGCGGGCAGAGGCAGCGAAGGTTGACGGCAGAACAGTGCTCGGTTTGAACACGGAGAGGGAAAGCGAGGGGAAGGTGGCCGAAGCCGGCCGCAGTCTCTGAGCTCTCCTCCTCCTGATTGTTTTCTCTCAAAGCCATTTCTGTCTGTGTGCGGGCACCCGGAGCCGGCAGAAGTCCCCGTGAAGTCCTTCGGCAGGACGGAGGGCTGCGTGGGCTCCAGTGAGAGAGGGAGTTAGGAGAATCTTATCAAGTAGAGATAGAGCGCTGACGGCGTTAAACTAGGATGCTACTTAGCGTCTTTGCTAACTATGGTGCATTGTGCCAATTAACTAAAGCAAGAAGCCTTGGGCCCCTTACCAAGGTCAGTCTCCTAATAAGAGAGTGAGCCTGTCTTAAGAAACTGGGAGAAACTGGTCCTGCAGATGGACAAGAGCCAAGGAGCAACTGAGTCTGTGCAAAGACAAGAGGTCAACTAGCGGTGACGAGGAAGAGTCATCAATCTTCATGCCCACGACCTCCCGTGCTGCCCAGCGCTGAATAAACATACCTACTTTACAATCTCACTGATTGTGGAGTCCCTTTTCCGCAAGTCACTAGCAGCGGTTTCTTCCGCAGAGGTTTTCCCAGAGCCGCTTCAAAGCTTCCCTCGCGGAGCTGGGGCGTCGCAGGGGGTCGTCAAAGCACGCACACACACACACACACACACACACACACACACACACACACACACACAGGCGTTGTTGTCCAAACAGAAAGTATTTACAACAAATTCGACAAGCGGTTTTCCTCTGCCAGCAGCAAATGCCTGAGGGCCCCTACAGCTTCACAAATCATAGCACAAAGAGCCTAAAGTTCCTCTAAAATTTAGGGAAATGATTCAAAATAGATCTGCTAGGGGAAAACGATCACTGGCGGCAGGGTACACAATACACGCGAGTCTCAGCTCTCCTCCGCAGGGTCAGTGCCCACGCCCAAGTGCGACGCTGATGGCACCCGAACATTTGCTGTAGCAGGCAGCAGAGCCAGCAGCTCAGGGGAGCAATTTTAAAAACCAGGAGGCACTTAAACCAACCCTTAATTGACCCAGTTACTGCAGGAGAGTCCCGACTACTCGCCCTGGAGTCCTACTGTCACCAGCAAAAAGCACCAACCAAAGCTTGGGGGAACTTTGGTACAGCACAAGAGAAGGGAGTGGGGGTAGCGTAGCCGTATCGCAGAGCTGCTGCTTTTCACACCATTTTATCATCCCTGATAATTGAAAGTAAGGCCGGGTGGGCTGACCCCACCACCACCACTCCTGGCAGCATGTTTGGTCCACAACGCTAGAATAATTATTTTGCTCCCTCCCGCCCTTACAGCTTCATCATCTGAAAAGATTACAGTCAAAACAATGGCATACACAAATAAAAGTCAAGAGTTGACATAGTAACTCCGGGATTTGGGTATCAACTGTCCGAGAAATCAGAACACCCAGGCTTCACAATGTGCCCAACATCGAGCTGTGCCAAAGGGGGGCGGAAGGAAGAAGCTTTCCGTTTAAGCCTTCAGAGCATCGCTCCATCACTACGTCAATTCACAGCCACCACAGCGTGCCGATGGACATCTTTCTGTGACAAAAGAAACAAGTGTTTTGTCCTCTTGATATCAAAGGTAGCCACCTATAGTTACGGAACCATGCACAAGACCTTAACTCTGACCAGCAGGAAAACTTAGGACAACTGAGTGCAGATCCTGCCAATTTCTACCAGTTCCAACTGTGCTTTAAGTCTCATTGCAAAGCCTCAGTTAGAAAAAGGATCACCTCAGGGTATCCAACAAGAAGAAGAGTTGTTTTTTTTTTTTTTTTTTTTTTAATATACCATAGGACTATGCAGTTCAATCATCAATCATCTTGGAAAGCTCAAGGAGGAGGTCATCCTCATCCTTCCCTGGGTCCAAGTCGAGCTCGGTTTCCAGTATGCCGTCTGAGAGTTCCCAAAGTAGCATCTCTAAATCCTCGTCTACAGATATGGGCGCGTTGCCTGTGGAACTCAGCCGGCGTGTCCTTGCTTCTTCTAGCTGGGAAGAAGCTGAAGTCGAGCTTGAGAACTCCATTGGCTCCACGGATTCTGCCTGGCTTCCAAGATGTGCTTCAGGTCTTGGCAGAGCAAGGAAGAGAACAATCAGTATATGCCATTTCTTAACGGGAAATCCCTTTTCTGCAAACCGGCTCTTAAAACCGTAGCCAACCCCTCCTGCACTTCAATCTTACCCAGGGATTGTTATTCAATTAACCCAGGGCTACATTTAGAGCCCAATATATTAGCAGGTACATTTTTCAGTTTGGGGGTTTCTCTGTGAAGCCAGAGCACCCGGAGTCTAGCAAAGATGGGAAACCAACATGGCCTCCCGGAAGCCCAGTGTCCGAGAACTACATCTCCCGGCATGCTCTGGGAAAACAATATGGACTCCCGGAAACCCGGTGGCCAAGAACTAAATTTCCCAGCACTCCCCAGAAAATTGAGCCTCGCACCTTGCCGTAGGACGCCATTTTTTGCTCTGTTACATTACCGGTTTCGTGTTTATGGAGGGTTTTCCCGCCGTTTTGGGGGGTTTCCCCTCAATTTTGGGTTTTCAGCTCTCCATTTCAGAGTTCTTCCCCGCAATTTTGGGGTTCCTTCCCCTAATTTGGTGCCTCGCCCCCCCCCCACTTTTGGGGTTCCCCCTCCATTTTGGGGATTCCCCCCAATTCCAAGCCCCCCACAATTTTGGAGGCCCCCACCATCCTTTCTTGGCCTGCCACCCTAATATTAAGGTTCTTTCCCCCAATGTTGGGGTTCTCACCACATGTTTGAGGTTCCTTCCCTTAATTTGGGGCTTAGCTCCCCGGGATCTGGGGCTTTAACCCCAATTTTGGGGGTCCCCCCCAAGTTTGGGGATTCCTCCCCAGGTCTGGGGGGGGTCCACATTCAATTCTGGAATTTCACACTTCCATTTAAGTCTTCTTCCCCCCAATTTGGGGGTTCACCCACCCAATTTTGGGGGTTCCTCCCCTAATTTGGGGGGACCCGACCAATTTTGGGGGTCCCCCCCAATTGTAGAGTCCCCCACCCTCCTTTTTTGGGTTCCCCCCTAATATTAAAGAGTTCTTCCGCCCAATTTTGGGGGACCCCACAATTTGGCCGTTCCTTCCCCTAACTTTGGGCTTCAACCCTTCGATTTTGGGGGGGGCTCCCACCCTCTTATTTTGGCCTTCCGCCCTAATATTAGGCCTAACCCCTAAGAACCTTGACCCCTAAGCCTATGGCAACCACGGATCTAACCCTAACCCCTACCCCAACAAACCCTAGAAACCCTAACCCTAAAAACCCTTGCAGCCCTAACCCGATAAAATTTACCACACTAAACCCCTGAAGACTGTTCTGGGGGGTCCACATTCAAGTCTGGAATTTCACACTTCCATTTAAGTCTTCTTCACCCCCAATATGGGGTTTCGCCCACCCAATTTTGGGGGTTCCTCCCCTAATTGGGGGGGACACAACCAATTTTGGGGGGGACACAACCAATTTTGGGGGGGACACAACCAATTTTAGAGTCCCCCACCCTCCTTTTTTGGGTTTCCCCCAATATTAAGAGCTCTTCCGCTCAATTTTGGGGGACCCCACAATTTTGACGTTCCTTCCCCTAACTTGGGGCTTCAACCCTTCAATTTTGGGGGGGGCTCCCACCCTCTTATTTTGGCCTTCCGCCCTAATATTAGGCCTAACCCCTAAGAACCTTGACCCCTAACGCTATGGCAACCACGGATCTAACCCTAACCCCTACCCCAACAAACCCTAGAAACCCTAACCCTAAAAACCCTTACAGCCCTAACCCGATAAAATTTACCACACTAAACCCCTGAAGACTGTTCTGGGGGGTCCACATTCAATTCTGGAATTTCACACTTCCATTTAAGTGTTCTGCCCCCCCAATATGGGGGTTCGCCCACCCAATTTTGGGGGTTCCTCCCCTAATTGGGGGGGACACAACCAATTTTGGGGGGGACACAACCAATTTGGGGGGGGACACAACCAATTTGGGGGGGTCCCCCCAATTTTAGAGTCCCCCACCCTCCTTTTTTGGGTTTCCCCCAATATTAAGAGCTCTTCCGCCCAATTTTGGGGGACCCCACAATTTTGACGTTTCTTCCCCTAAATTGGGGCTTCGACCCTTCAATTTTGGGGGGGGCTCCCCCCTTAGTTTGGCCTTCCACCCTAATATTGGGCCTTACCCCTAAGAACCCTGACCCCTAACACTACGGCTCCCACGGATCTAACCCTAACCCCTACCCCAAAAAACCCTAGAAACCCTAACCCTAAAAACCCTTACAGTCCTAACCCGATAAAATTTACCACACTAGACCTACGCCTAAAAGCCCTAACCCTAAAAATTAAGACCCTCTAAACCCTAACCCAAAACGTAAAGATTCTCAAAGCCCTAACGCTGGAGACCCTAACCTTAAAAAAAAAAAAAAAAGACCTTAAAACCCTAACCCTAAATACCTGACCATAACTAAAACCCTAAGACCCTAACCCTAAAAACCCTATCAACACTAAAACCACAAAATACTTTAAAACCTTAACACACTAACCCCCAAACCCTAACCCTTATAACTCCAACCCTAACAACCTTAAAATCCTAACCCTAAACCCTGGAAACCCTAACCCTGAAACCCAACCCTAGTGCCTTAGCCCTGAAACCTTAAAACCCTAACACCTTATTAGAAACACTCTGTAACCAATACCATAGGCTCAGGCAAGTATCTCAGTGAGGTAGCATTTTTATTCACGATTGCAATGGCAGGCGTCCCACAAGCCACCTACTAGTTCCATAACACAGTTTATATAATTTTTTTTTTCCTCTCGGTGACCAGGACCCTCCCCAGTTTCCCCATTGACTGGGTAATCCATGTTCACAATCTATCCAGTGCTTCACAGAAAATACACAGCTGCTGGCCTGTTACTAGTCAATTTTATTTTTTTCTTGACTGTTTTCCTCTTTGAGGTGGTAATGTTTCTTACACCGTGATTTCCACCCAATTGCTCTAAGGATTCTGGTTGTCTGCATTTTACAAGGTTGTCTGTTAAGCTTTCTTATCACTGCAAGCATATATCAATACCACCTTCCTTCCCTCTAAACGATGTAACTCTGTGCAAAAACATTTTTATTCCCACAACCTTGATCCCCTTACCCTAAAATCCTTATTCTCTTTAACCCTAACAACTCTAACCACAACCCTAACCCTTCATATCAACCCCCCGACGCTAATGACACTGACTAATGATCCAAACCCCAAACCCCAGGCAACCAATAAAGAAACAGACACAAAGCTGAAAACTACAAAAAAGGCAAAACCCTGGATACAGACCCCAAATCACAAACACGCTACCAAAATGCTACAGAAAAGCCCCAGACGCAGGCCCCAAGCACTACAGCTAGGCCCCAGAAGCTCTAGACACATCCCAAAGCCAAAATGCGATCCCCAAACACTACAGAAAAGCCCCCAAACACCAGACACAGGCTGCAGAAGTCTACAAGCAGGCCCCAGCCACACCCGGATGCAGACCCCAACTGTCCACAAGCAGCTCCCAACCCACCCCCCCATGAACTGGACCCCCCACCACCACCACCCAGATGCATGCCCCAGGCCCCAGGCCTCAGCCCCAGCCCCCACACCCCAGACTCAGGCCCCAAAGGTGTACAACCAGCTCCCAACTGCCCCCCTCAAAGGGAGGCCCCAAAGCCTGCCAGAGGACCCTAGAGCGTACAAGCAGCTCCCAACCCCCCCCCGGCACAGGCCCCAACCCCCCCCCCCCAGACACAGGCTCCAAAGGTGTACAAGCAACTCCCCATCCTCCCCAGAGGCACGCCCCAAAGGTGTACAAACAGCCCCAACCCCCCAAGACCCAGACCCCTACAGCGTAGAAGCAGCTCCCAACCCCATGCCCCCAAGGCACATGCCCCAACCCCTCCCCCAAGGCAGGCCCTAACAGTGTACAAGCAGCTCCCACCCCCCCCCCAGACGCAGGCCCCAAAGGTGTACAAGCAGGCCCCTACAGTATACAAGCAGCTCACAACCACCCCCCCAAAGGCAGGCCCCAACCCCCTCCAGATGCAAGCCCGAAAGGTTAAAACCAGCTCCAACCCCCCAACCCCCCCCCCCCCGCCCCGCGCAGACGCAGGCCCCAAAGGTGTACAAGCAGTTCCCAACCCCTCCAAGGCAGGCCCCAAAAGTGTACAGGCAGGCCCCTACAGTGTAGAAACGCTCCAACCCCCCCCGCTTCCACCTCGAGGGAGGCCCTCCCCCCCCAGTATACACGAAGCTCCCAACCCCCTCTCAGAGGAATGCCTAAAAAAGTATACAAGCAGCTCCTAACACCCCCCCACGCCCCCCCAAAAGAGGCAGTCCCCAAAGGTGTACAAGCAGGCCCTCAAATCCCTTAGGTGTACAAGCAGGCCCTTCAAATCCCTTAGCCCCTGCGCCAGCTTTATTGGCGAGCAGCGAGGCTGGGGGGGGAGGGGGGCAAGACAGCCTTAAATAAAATACAAATATAAAAACTGTTATAAATGGCTGTTATAAATCCAAATAGGATTACAATCAAAGTTTACAATTTATTAAACGAATAGAGGCAAGCAAGCAGCGCTGGGTGCGCCGGGAGTCTCTGCTCCCCCAGGACGCACACCTGTTACGTAAGGCGGCTGGTTTTGATGCTCCCAGGCTAATACATATTCATTACTACTTCGAGAAGAGGCAGGGTTATTAGAATTGGTTTCCGGAATCCGAAACCCCTCCCAGGGGCGCCTGCCTACCAGTCTCTGGTGGTCTCTCGGGGCTTGCTCGGGCTGAATGCTGGTTGTCTTCCTCTCAGGCTTTTGTCCTTCAATTGTCCTTCAGCTCCCCCTTCCTCCTCGTTTGGGAGCCTCTGCGCCGGATTTCAGAAACTCTAGCAACATCCCCTGCAGTAGTCAGCACTTTTCCCTAAAAACCCCTTTGTTCTCTTATCACCTAGACCCGGGCCTCGATGGTAACCCTTCAAATCCCTTAGTGACACGAATTGCTGGACCATTCCTTACAAAAGGAAGGATAAAATATGTAGAGGAGCAATGGCACACGCGAAAGCCCAGCGCCGCGGGCAGAGGCAGCGAAGGTTGACGGCAGAACAGTGCTCGGTTTGAACACGGAGAGGGAAAGCGAGGGGAAGGTGGCCGAAGCCGGCCGCAGTCTCTGAGCTCTCCTCCTCCTGATTGTTTTCTCTCAAAGCCATTTCTGTCTGTGTGCGGGCACCCGGAGCCGGCAGAAGTCCCCGTGAAGTCCTTCGGCAGGACGGAGGGCTGCGTGGGCTCCAGTGAGAGAGGGAGTTAGGAGAATCTTATCAAGTAGAGATAGAGCGCTGACGGCGTTAAACTAGGATGCTACTTAGCGTCTTTGCTAACTATGGTGCATTGTGCCAATTAACTAAAGCAAGAAGCCTTGGGCCCCTTACCAAGGTCAGTCTCCTAATAAGAGAGTGAGCCTGTCTTAAGAAACTGGGAGAAACTGGTCCTGCAGATGGACAAGAGCCAAGGAGCAACTGAGTCTGTGCAAAGACAAGAGGTCAACTAGCGGTGACGAGGAAGAGTCATCAATCTTCATGCCCACGACCTCCCGTGCTGCCCAGCGCTGAATAAACATACCTACTTTACAATCTCACTGATTGTGGAGTCCCTTTTCCACAAGTCACTAGCAGCGGTTTCTTCCGCAGAGGTTTTCCCAGAGCCGCTTCAAAGCTTCCCTCGCGGAGCTGGGGCGTCGCAGGGGGTCGTCAAAGCACGCACACACACACACACACACACACACACACACACACACACACACACAGGCGTTGTTGTCCAAACAGAAAGTATTTACAACAAATTCGACAAGCGGTTTTCCTCTGCCAGCAGCAAATGCCTGAGGGCCCCTACAGCTTCACAAATCATAGCACAAAGAGCCTAAAGTTCCTCTAAAATTTAGGGAAATGATTCAAAATAGATCTGCTAGGGGAAAACGATCACTGGCGGCAGGGTACACAATACACGCGAGTCTCAGCTCTCCTCCGCAGGGTCAGTGCCCACGCCCAAGTGCGACGCTGATGGCACCCGAACATTTGCTGTAGCAGGCAGCAGAGCCAGCAGCTCAGGGGAGCAATTTTAAAAACCAGGAGGCACTTAAACCAACCCTTAATTGACCCAGTTACTGCAGGAGAGTCCCGACTACTCGCCCTGGAGTCCTACTGTCACCAGCAAAAAGCACCAACCAAAGCTTGGGGGAACTTTGGTACAGCACAAGAGAAGGGAGTGGGGGTAGCGTAGCCGTATCGCAGAGCTGCTGCTTTTCACACCATTTTATCATCCCTGATAATTGAAAGTAAGGCCGGGTGGGCTGACCCCACCACCACCACTCCTGGCAGCATGTTTGGTCCACAACGCTAGAATAATTATTTTGCTCCCTCCCGCCCTTACAGCTTCATCATCTGAAAAGATTACAGTCAAAACAATGGCATACACAAATAAAAGTCAAGAGTTGACATAGTAACTCCGGGATTTGGGTATCAACTGTCCGAGAAATCAGAACACCCAGGCTTCACAATGTGCCCAACATCGAGCTGTGCCAAAGGGGGGCGGAAGGAAGAAGCTTTCCGTTTAAGCCTTCAGAGCATCGCTCCATCACTACGTCAATTCACAGCCACCACAGCGTGCCGATGGACATCTTTCTGTGACAAAAGAAACAAGTGTTTTGTCCTCTTGATATCAAAGGTAGCCACCTATAGTTACGGAACCATGCACAAGACCTTAACTCTGACCAGCAGGAAAACTTAGGACAACTGAGTGCAGATCCTGCCAATTTCTACCAGTTCCAACTGTGCTTTAAGTCTCATTGCAAAGCCTCAGTTAGAAAAAGGATCACCTCAGGGTATCCAACAAGAAGAAGAGTTGTTTTTTTTTTTTTTTTTTTTTAATATACCATAGGACTATGCAGTTCAATCATCAATCATCTTGGAAAGCTCAAGGAGGAGGTCATCCTCATCCTTCCCTGGGTCCAAGTCGAGCTCGGTTTCCAGTATGCCGTCTGAGAGTTCCCAAAGTAGCATCTCTAAATCCTCGTCTACAGATATGGGCGCGTTGCCTGTGGAACTCAGCCGGCGTGTCCTTGCTTCTTCTAGCTGGGAAGAAGCTGAAGTCGAGCTTGAGAACTCCATTGGCTCCACGGATTCTGCCTGGCTTCCAAGATGTGCTTCAGGTCTTGGCAGAGCAAGGAAGAGAACAATCAGTATATGCCATTTCTTAACGGGAAATCCCTTTTCTGCAAACCGGCTCTTAAAACCGTAGCCAACCCCTCCTGCACTTCAATCTTACCCAGGGATTGTTATTCAATTAACCCAGGGCTACATTTAGAGCCCAATATATTAGCAGGTACATTTTTCAGTTTGGGGGTTTCTCTGTGAAGCCAGAGCACCCGGAGTCTAGCAAAGATGGGAAACCAACATGGCCTCCCGGAAGCCCAGTGTCCGAGAACTACATCTCCCGGCATGCTCTGGGAAAACAATATGGACTCCCGGAAACCCGGTGGCCAAGAACTAAATTTCCCAGCACTCCCCAGAAAATTGAGCCTCGCACCTTGCCGTAGGACGCCATTTTTTGCTCTGTTACATTACCGGTTTCGTGTTTATGGAGGGTTTTCCCGCCGTTTTGGGGGGTTTCCCCTCAATTTCGGGTTTTCAGCTCTCCATTTCAGAGTTCTTCCCCGCAATTTTGGGGTTCCTTCCCCTAATTTGGTGCCTCGCCCCCCCCCCACTTTTGGGGTTCCCCCTCCATTTTGGGGATTCCCCCCAATTCCAAGCCCCCCACAATTTTGGAGGCCCCCACCATCCTTTCTTGGCCTGCCACCCTAATATTAAGGTTCTTTCCCCCAATGTTGGGGTTCTCACCACATGTTTGAGGTTCCTTCCCTTAATTTGGGGCTTAGCTCCCCGGGATCTGGGGCTTTAACCCCAATTTTGGGGGTCCCCCCCAAGTTTGGGGATTCCTCCCCAGGTCTGGGGGGGGTCCACATTCAATTCTGGAATTTCACACTTCCATTTAAGTCTTCTTCCCCCCAATTTGGGGGTTCACCCACCCAATTTTGGGGGTTCCTCCCCTAATTTGGGGGGACCCGACCAATTTTGGGGGTCCCCCCCAATTGTAGAGTCCCCCACCCTCCTTTTTTGGGTTCCCCCCTAATATTAAAGAGTTCTTCCGCCCAATTTTGGGGGACCCCACAATTTGGCCGTTCCTTCCCCTAACTTTGGGCTTCAACCCTTCGATTTTGGGGGGGGCTCCCCCCCTCTTATTTTGGCCTTCCGCCCTAATATTAGGCCTAACCCCTAAGAACCTTGACCCCTAAGCCTATGGCAACCACGGATCTAACCCTAACCCCTACCCCAACAAACCCTAGAAACCCTAACCCTAAAAACCCTTGCAGCCCTAACCCGATAAAATTTACCACACTAAACCCCTGAAGACTGTTCTGGGGGGTCCACATTCAAGTCTGGAATTTCACACTTCCATTTAAGTCTTCTTCACCCCCAATATGGGGTTTCGCCCACCCAATTTTGGGGGTTCCTCCCCTAATTGGGGGGGACACAACCAATTTTGGGGGGGACACAACCAATTTTGGGGGGGACACAACCAATTTTAGAGTCCCCCACCCTCCTTTTTTGGGTTTCCCCCAATATTAAGAGCTCTTCCGCTCAATTTTGGGGGACCCCACAATTTTGACGTTCCTTCCCCTAACTTGGGGCTTCAACCCTTCAATTTTGGGGGGGGCTCCCACCCTCTTATTTTGGCCTTCCGCCCTAATATTAGGCCTAACCCCTAAGAACCTTGACCCCTAACGCTATGGCAACCACGGATCTAACCCTAACCCCTACCCCAACAAACCCTAGAAACCCTAACCCTAAAAACCCTTACAGCCCTAACCCGATAAAATTTACCACACTAAACCCCTGAAGACTGTTCTGGGGGGTCCACATTCAATTCTGGAATTTCACACTTCCATTTAAGTGTTCTGCCCCCCCAATATGGGGGTTCGCCCACCCAATTTTGGGGGTTCCTCCCCTAATTGGGGGGGACACAACCAATTTTGGGGGGGACACAACCAATTTGGGGGGGGACACAACCAATTTGGGGGGGTCCCCCCAATTTTAGAGTCCCCCACCCTCCTTTTTTGGGTTTCCCCCAATATTAAGAGCTCTTCCGCCCAATTTTGGGGGACCCCACAATTTTGACGTTTCTTCCCCTAAATTGGGGCTTCGACCCTTCAATTTTGGGGGGGGCTCCCCCCTTAGTTTGGCCTTCCACCCTAATATTGGGCCTTACCCCTAAGAACCCTGACCCCTAACACTACGGCTCCCACGGATCTAACCCTAACCCCTACCCCAAAAAACCCTAGAAACCCTAACCCTAAAAACCCTTACAGTCCTAACCCGATAAAATTTACCACACTAGACCTACGCCTAAAAGCCCTAACCCTAAAAATTAAGACCCTCTAAACCCTAACCCAAAACGTAAAGATTCTCAAAGCCCTAACGCTGGAGACCCTAACCTTAAAAAAAAAAAAAAAAAGACCTTAAAACCCTAACCCTAAATACCTGACCATAACTAAAACCCTAAGACCCTAACCCTAAAAACCCTATCAACACTAAAACCACAAAATACTTTAAAACCTTAACACACTAACCCCCAAACCCTAACCCTTATAACTCCAACCCTAACAACCTTAAAATCCTAACCCTAAACCCTGGAAACCCTAACCCTGAAACCCAACCCTAGTGCCTTAGCCCTGAAACCTTAAAACCCTAACACCTTATTAGAAACACTCTGTAACCAATACCATAGGCTCAGGCAAGTATCTCAGTGAGGTAGCATTTTTATTCACGATTGCAATGGCAGGCGTCCCACAAGCCACCTACTAGTTCCATAACACAGTTTATATAATTTTTTTTTTCCTCTCGGTGACCAGGACCCTCCCCAGTTTCCCCATTGACTGGGTAATCCATGTTCACAATCTATCCAGTGCTTCACAGAAAATACACAGCTGCTGGCCTGTTACTAGTCAATTTTATTTTTTTCTTGACTGTTTTCCTCTTTGAGGTGGTAATGTTTCTTACACCGTGATTTCCACCCAATTGCTCTAAGGATTCTGGTTGTCTGCATTTTACAAGGTTGTCTGTTAAGCTTTCTTATCACTGCAAGCATATATCAATACCACCTTCCTTCCCTCTAAACGATGTAACTCTGTGCAAAAACATTTTTATTCCCACAACCTTGATCCCCTTACCCTAAAATCCTTATTCTCTTTAACCCTAACAACTCTAACCACAACCCTAACCCTTCATATCAACCCCCCGACGCTAATGACACTGACTAATGATCCAAACCCCAAACCCCAGGCAACCAATAAAGAAACAGACACAAAGCTGAAAACTACAAAAAAGGCAAAACCCTGGATACAGACCCCAAATCACAAACACGCTACCAAAATGCTACAGAAAAGCCCCAGACGCAGGCCCCAAGCACTACAGCTAGGCCCCAGAAGCTCTAGACACATCCCAAAGCCAAAATGCGATCCCCAAACACTACAGAAAAGCCCCCAAACACCAGACACAGGCTGCAGAAGTCTACAAGCAGGCCCCAGCCACACCCGGATGCAGACCCCAACTGTCCACAAGCAGCTCCCAACCCACACCCCCATGAACTGGACCCCCCACCACCACCACCCAGATGCATGCCCCAGGCCCCAGGCCTCAGCCCCAGCCCCCACACCCCAGACTCAGGCCCCAAAGGTGTACAACCAGCTCCCAACTGCCCCCCTCAAAGGGAGGCCCCAAAGCCTGCCAGAGGACCCTAGAGCGTACAAGCAGCTCCCAACCCCCCCGGCACAGGCCCCAACCCCCCCCCCCAGACACAGGCTCCAAAGGTGTACAAGCAACTCCCCATCCTCCCCAGAGGCACGCCCCAAAGGTGTACAAACAGCCCCAACCCCCCAAGACCCAGACCCCTACAGCGTAGAAGCAGCTCCCAACCCCATGCCCCCAAGGCACATGCCCCAACCCCTCCCCCAAGGCAGGCCCTAACAGTGTACAAGCAGCTCCCACCCCCCCGCAGACGCAGGCCCCAAAGGTGTACAAGCAGGCCCCTACAGTATACAAGCAGCTCACAACCACCCCCCCAAAGGCAGGCCCCAACCCCCTCCAGATGCAAGCCCGAAAGGTTAAAACCAGCTCCAACCCCCCAACCCCCCCCCGCCCCGCGCAGACGCAGGCCCCAAAGGTGTACAAGCAGTTCCCAACCCCTCCAAGGCAGGCCCCAAAAGTGTACAGGCAGGCCCCTACAGTGTAGAAACGCTCCAACCCCCCCCGCTTCCACCTCGAGGGAGGCCCTCCCCCCCCAGTATACACGAAGCTCCCAACCCCCTCTCAGAGGAATGCCTAAAAAAGTATACAAGCAGCTCCTAACACCCCCCCACGCCCCCCCAAAAGAGGCAGTCCCCAAAGGTGTACAAGCAGGCCCTTCAAATCCCTTAGCCCCTGCGCCAGCTTTATTGGCGAGCAGCGAGGCTGGGGGGGGAGGGGGGCAAGACAGCCTTAAATAAAATACAAATATAAAAAGTGTTATAAATGGCTGTTATAAATCCAAATAGGATTACAATCAAAGTTTACAATTTATTAAACGAATAGAGGCAAGCAAGCAGCGCTGGGTGCGCCGGGAGTCTCTGCTCCCCCAGGACGCACGCCTGTTACGTAAGGCGGCTGGTTTTGATGCTCCCAGGCTAATACATATTCATTACTACTTCGAGAAGAGGCAGGGTTATTAGAATTGGTTTCCGGAATCCAAAACCCCTCCCAGGGGCGCCTGCGTACCAGTCTCTGGTGGTCTCTCGGGGCTTGCTCGGGCTGAATGCTGGTTGTCTTCCTCTCAGGCTTTTGTCCTTCAATTGTCCTTCAGCTCCCCCTTCCTCCTCGTTTGGGAGCCTCTGCGCCGGATTTCAGAAACTCTAGCAACATCCCCTGCAGTAGTCAGCACTTTTCCCTAAAAACCCCTTTGTTCTCTTATCACCTAGACCCGGGCCTCGATGGTAACCCTTCAAATCCCTTAGTGACACAAATTGCTGGACCATTCCTTACAAAAGGAAGGATAAAATATGTAGAGGAGCAATGGCACACGCGAAAGCCCAGCGCCGCGGGCAGAGGCAGCGAAGGTTGACGGCAGAACAGTGCTCGGTTTGAACACGGAGAGGGAAAGCGAGGGGAAGGTGGCCAAAGCCGGCCGCAGTCTCTGAGCTCTCCTCCTCCTGATTGTTTTCTCTCAAAGCCATTTCTGTCTGTGTGCGGGCACCCAGAGCCGGCAGAAGTCCCCGTGAAGTCCTTCGGCAGGACGGAGGGCTGCGTGGGCTCCAGTGAGAGAGGGAGTTAGGAGAATCTTATCAAGTAGAGATAGAGCGCTGACGGCGTTAAACTAGGATGCTACTTAGCGTCTTTGCTAACTATGGTGCATTGTGCCAATTAACTAAAGCAAGAAGCCTTGGGCCCCTTACCAAGGTCAGTCTCCTAATAAGAGAGTGAGCCTGTCTTAAGAAACTGGGAGAAACTGGTCCTGCAGATGGACAAGAGCCAAGGAGCAACTGAGTCTGTGCAAAGACAAGAGGTCAACTAGCGGTGACGAGGAAGAGTCATCAATCTTCATGCCCACGACCTCCCGTGCTGCCCAGCGCTGAATAAACATACCTACTTTACAATCTCACTGATTGTGGAGTCCCTTTTCTGCAAGTCACTAGCAGCGGTTTCTTCCGCAGAGGTTTTCCCAGAGCCGCTTCAAAGCTTCCCTCGCGGAGCTGGGGCGTCGCAGGGGGTCGTCAAAGCACGCACACACACACACACACACAGGCGTTGTTGTCCAAACAGAAAGTATTTACAACAAATTCGACAAGCGGTTTTCCTCTGCCAGCAGCAAATGCCTGAGGGCCCCTACAGCTTCACAAATCATAGCACAAAGAGCCTAAAGTTCCTCTAAAATTTAGGGAAATGATTCAAAATAGATCTGCTAGGGGAAAACGATCACTGGCGGCAGGGTACACAATACACGCGAGTCTCAGCTCTCCTCCGCAGGGCCAGTGCCCACGCCCAAGTGCGACGCTGATGGCACCCGAACATTTGCTGTAGCAGACAGCAGAGCCAGCAGCTCAGGGGAGCTATTTTAATAACCAGGAGGCACTTAAACCAACCCTTAATTGACCCAGTTACTGCAGGAGAGTCCCGACTACTCGCCCTGGAGTCCTACTGTCACCAGCAAAAAGCACCAACCAAAGCTTGGGGGAACTTTGGTACAGCACAAGAGAAGGGAGTGGGGGTAGCGTAGCCGTATCGCAGAGCTGCTGCTTTTCACACCATTTTATCATCCCTGATAATTGAAAGTAAGGCCGGGTGGGCTGACCCCACCACCACCACTCCTGGCAGCATGTTTGGTCCACAACGCTAGAATAATTATTTTGCTCCCTCCCGCCCTTACAGCTTCATCATCTGAAAAGATTACAGTCAAAACAATGGCATACACAAATAAAAGTCAAGAGTTGACGTAGTAACTCCGGGATTTGGGTATCAACTGTTCGAGAAATCAGAACACCCAGGCTTCACAATGTGCCCAACATCGAGCTGTGCCAAGGGGGGGCGGAAGGAAGAAGCTTTCCGTTTAAGCCTTCAGAGCATCGCTCCATCACTACGTCAATTCACAGCCACCACAGCGTGCCGATGGACATCTTTCTGTGCCAAAAGAAGCAAGTGTTTTGTCCTCTTGATATCAAAGGTAGCCACCTCTACTTACGGAACCATGCACAAGACCTTAACTCTGACCAGCAGGAAAACTTAGGACAACTGAGTGCAGATCCTGCCAATTTCTACCAGTTCCAACTGTGCTTTAAGTCTCATTGCAAAGCCTCAGTTAGAAAAAGGATCACCTCAGGGTATCCAACAAGAAGAAGAGTTGTTTTCTTTTTTTTTTTTTTTTTTTTAATATACCATAGGACTATGCAGTTCAATCATCAATCATCTTGGAAAGCTCAAGGAGGAGGTCATCCTCATCCTTCCCTGGGTCCAAGTCGAGCTCGGCTTCCAGTATGCCGTCTGAGAGTTCCCAAAGTAGCATCTCTAAATCCTCGTCTACAGATACGGGCGCGTTGCCTGTGGAACTCAGCCGGCGTGTCCTTGCTTCTTCTAGCTGGGAAGAAGCTGAAGTCGAGCTTGAGAACTCCATTGGCTCCACGGATTCTGCCTGGCTTCCAAGATGTGCTTCAGGTCTTGGCAGAGCAAGGAAGAGAACAATCAGTATATGCCATTTCTTAACGGGAAATCCCTTTTCTGCAAACCGGCTCTTAAAACCGTAGCCAACCCCTCCTGCACTTCAATCTTACCCAGGGATTGTTATTCAATTAACCCAGGGCTACATTTAGAGCCCAATATATTAGCAGGTACATTTTTCAGTTTGGGGGTTTCTCTGTGAAGCCAGAGCACCCGGAGTCTAGCAAAGATGGGAAACCAACATGGCCTCCCGGAAGCCCAGTGTCCGAGAACTACATCTCCCGGCATGCTCTGGGAAAACAATATGGACTCCCGGAAACCCAGTGGCCAAGAACTAAATTTCCCAGCACTCCCCAGAAAATTGAGCCTCGCACCTGGCCGTAGGACGTCATTTTTTGCTCTGTTACATTACCGGTTTCGTGTTTATGGAGGGTTTTCCCGCCGTTTTGGGGGGTTTCCCCTCAATTTCGGGTTTTCAGCTCTCCATTTCAGAGTTCTTCCCCGCAATTTTGGGGTTCCTTCCCCTAATTTGGTGCTTCGGCCCCCCCCCCCCACTTTTGGGGTTCCCCCTCCATTATGGGGATTCCCCCCAATTCCAAGCCCCCCACAATTTTGGAGGCCCCCACCATCCTTTCTTGGCCTGCCACCCTAATATTAAGGTTCTTTCCCCCAATGTTGGGGTTCTCACCACATGTTTGAGGTTCCTTCCCTTAATTTGGAGCTTAGCTCCCCGGGATCTAGGGTTTTAACCCCAATTTTGGGGGTCCCCCCCCAAGTTTGGGGATTCCTCCCCAGGTCTGGGGGGGGTCCACATTCAATTCTGGAATTTCACACTTCCATTTAAGTCTTCTTCCCCCCAATTTGGGGGTTCACCCACCCAATTTTGGGGGTTCCTCCCCTAATTTGGGGGGACCCGACCAATTTTGGGGGTCCCCCCCAATTGTAGAGTCCCCCACCCTCCTTTTTTGGGTTCCCCCCTAATATTAAAGAGTTCTTCCGCCCAATTTTGGGGGACCCCACAATTTGGCCGTTCCTTCCCCTAACTTTGGGCTTCAACCCTTCGATTTTGGGGGGGGCTCCCCCCCTCTTATTTTGGCCTTCCGCCCTAATATTAGGCCTAACCCCTAAGAACCTTGACCCCTAACGCTATGGCAACCACGGATCTAACCCTAACCCCTACCCCAACAAACCCTAGAAACCCTAACCCTAAAAACCCTTGCAGCCCTAACCCGATAAAATTTACCACACTAAACCCCTGAAGACTGTTCTGGGGGGTCCACATTCAAGTCTGGAATTTCACACTTCCATTTAAGTGTTCTTCCCCCCCAATATGGGGGTTCGCCCACCCAATTTTGGGGGTTCCTCCCCTAATTGGGGGGGACACAACCAATTTTAGAGTCCCCCACCCTCCTTTTTTGGGTTTCCCCCAATATTAAGAGCTCTTCCGCTCAATTTTGGGGGACCCCACAATTTTGACGTTCCTTCCCCTAACTTTGGGCTTCAACCCTTCAATTTTGGGTGGGCTCCTCCCCTCTTATTTTGGCCTTCCGCCCTAATATTAGGCCTAACCCCTAAGAACCTTGACCCCTAAGCCTATGGCAACCACGGATCTAACCCTAACCCCTACCCCAACAAACCCTAGAAACCCTAACCCTAAAAACCCTTACAGCCCTAACCCGATAAAATTTACCACACTAAACCCCTGAAGACTGTTCTGGGGGGTCCACATCCAATTCTGGAATTTCACACTTCCATTTAAGTCTTCTTCCCCCCAATTTGGGGGTTCGCCCACCCAATTTTGGGGGTTCCTCCCCTAATTTGGGGGGGACACAACCGATTTTAGAGTCCCCCACCCTCCTTTTTTGGGTTCCCCCCTAATATTAAAAGTTCTTCCGCCCAATTTTGGGGGACCCCACAATTTTGACGTTCCTTCCCCTAACTTGGGGCTTCAACCCTTCAATTTTGGGGGGGGCTCCCACCCTCTTATTTTGGCCTTCCGCCCTAATATTAGGCCTAACCCCTAAGAACCTTGACCCCTAACGCTATGGCAACCACGGATCTAACCCTAACCCCTACCCCAACAAACCCTAGAAACCCTAACCCTAAAAACCCTTACAGTCCTAACCCGATAAAATTTACCACACTAGACCTACGCCTAAAAGCCCTAACCCTAAAAATTAAGACCCTCTAAACCCTAACCCAAAACGTAAAGATTCTCAAAGCCCTAACGCTGGAGACCCTAACCTTAAAAAAAAAAAAAAAAAAGACCTTAAAACCCTAACCCTAAATACCTGACCATAACTAAAACCCTAAGACCCTAACCCTAAAAACCCTATCAACACTAAAACCACAA
Source organism: Anser anser (assembly GCF_964211835.1). NCBI lineage: Eukaryota > Metazoa > Chordata > Aves > Anseriformes > Anatidae > Anser > Anser anser. The sequence goes on along the minus strand of NW_028154074.1, from coordinate 116,365 downwards.
AATACTTTAAAACCTTAACACACTAACCCCCAAACCCTAACCCTTATAACTCCAACCCTAACAACCTTAAAATCCTAACCCTAAACCCTGGAAACCCTAACCCTGAAACCCAACCCTAGTGCCTTAGCCCTGAAACCTTAAAACCCTAACACCTTATTAGAAACACTCTGTAACCAATACCATAGGCTCAGGCAAGTATCTCAGTGAGGTAGCATTTTTATTCACGATTGCAATGGCAGGCGTCCCACAAGCCACCTACTAGTTCCATAACACAGTTTATATATTTTTTTTTTTCCTCTCGGTGACCAGGACCCTCCCCAGTTTCCCCATTGACTGGGTAATCCATGTTCACAATCTATCCAGTGCTTCACAGAAAATACACAGCTGCTGGCCTGTTACTAGTCAATTTTATTTTTTTCTTGACTGTTTTCCTCTTTGAGGTGGTAATGTTTCTTACACCGTGATTTCCACCCAATTGCTCTAAGGATTCTGGTTGTCTGCATTTTACAAGGTTGTCTGTTAAGCTTTCTTATCACTGCAAGCATATATCAATACCACCTTCCTTCCCTCTAAACGATGTAACTCTGTGCAAAAACATTTTTATTCCCACAACCTTGATCCCCTTACCCTAAAATCCTTATTCTCTTTAACCCTAACAACTCTAACCACAACCCTAACCCTTCATATCAACCCCCCGACGCTAATGACACTGACTAATGATCCAAACCCCAAACCCCAGGCAACCAACAAAGAAACAGACACAAAGCTGAAAACTACAAAAAAGGCAAAACCCTGGATACAGACCCCAAATCACAAACACGCTACCAAAATGCTACAGAAAAGCCCCAGACGCAGGCCCCAAGCACTACAGCTAGGCCCCAGAAGCTCTAGACACATCCCAAAGCCAAAATGCGATCCCCAAACACTACAGAAAAGCCCCCAAACACCAGACACAGGCTGAAGAAGTCTACAAGCGGGCCCCAGCCACACCCGGATGCAGACCCCAACTGTCCACAAGCAGCTCCCAACCCACCCCCCCCATGTACTGGACCCCCCCCCACCACCACCCAGATGCATGCCCCAGGCCCCAGGCCTCAGCCCCAGCCCCCACACCCCAGACTCAGGCCCCAAAGGTGTACAACCAGCTCCCAACTGCCCCCCTCAAAGGGAGGCCCCAAAGCCTGCCAAAGGACCCTAGAGCGTACAAGCAGCTCCCAACCCCCCCGGCACAGGCCCCAACCCCCCCCCCAGACACAGGCCCCAAAGGTGTACAAGCAACTCCCCATCCTCCCCAGAGGCACGCCCCAAAGGTGTACAAACAGCCCCAACCCCCCAAGACCCAGACCCCTACAGCGTAGAAGCAGCTCCCAACCCCATGCCCCCAAGGCACATGCCCAACCCCTCCCCCAAGGCAGGCCCTAACAGTGTACAAGCAGCTCCCACCCCCCCCCAGACGCAGGCCCCAAAGGTGTACAAGCAGGCCCCTACAGTATACAAGCAGCTCACAACCACCCCCCCAAAGGCAGGCCCCAACCCCCTCCAGATGCAAGCCCGAAAGGTTAAAACCAGCTCCAACCCCCCAACCCCCCCCGCCCCGCGCAGACGCAGGCCCCAAAGGTGTACAAGCAGTTCCCAACCCCTCCAAGGCAGGCCCCAAAGGTGTACAGGCAGGCCCCTACAGTGTAGAAACGCTCCAACCCCCCCCGGCTTCCACCTCGAGGGAGGCCCTCCCCCCCCAGTATACACGAAGCTCCCAACCCCCTCTCAGAGGAATGCCTAAAAAAGTATACAAGCAGCTCCTAACACCCCCCCCCCCCCCCCCCCCCAAAAAGAGGCAGTCCCCAAAGGTGTACAAGCAGGCCCTCAAATCCCTTAGGTGTACAAGCAGGCCCTTCAAATCCCTTAGCCCCTGCGCCAGCTTTATTGGCGAGCAGCGAGGCTGGGGGGGGAGGGGGGCAAGACAGCCTTAAATAAAATACAAATATAAAAAGTGTTATAAATGGCTGTTATAAATCCAAATAGGATTACAATCAAAGTTTACAATTTATTAAACGAATAGAGGCAAGCAAGCAGCGCTGGGTGCGCCGGGAGTCTCTGCTCCCCCAGGACGCACGCCTGTTACGTAAGGCGGCTGGTTTTGATGCTCCCAGGCTAATACATATTCATTACTACTTCGAGAAGAGGCAGGGTTATTAGAATTGGTTTCCGGAATCCGAAACCCCTCCCAGGGGCGCCTGCCTACCAGTCTCTGGTGGTCTCTCGGGGCTTGCTCGGGCTGAATGCTGGTTGTCTTCCTCTCAGGCTTTTGTCCTTCAATTGTCCTTCAGCTCCCCCTTCCTCCTCGTTTGGGAGCCTCTGCGCCGGATTTCAGAAACTCTAGCAACATCCCCTGCAGTAGTCAGCACTTTTCCCTAAAAACCCCTTTGTTCTCTTATCACCTAGACCCGGGCCTCGATGGTAACCCTTCAAATCCCTTAGTGACACGAATTGCTGGACCATTCCTTACAAAAGGAAGGATAAAATATGTAGAGGAGCAATGGCACACGCGAAAGCCCAGCGCCGCGGGCAGAGGCAGCGAAGGTTGACGGCAGAACAGTGCTCGGTTTGAACACGGAGAGGGAAAGCGAGGGGAAGGTGGCTGAAGCCGGCCGCAGTCTCTGAGCTCTCCTCCTCATGATTGTTTTCTCTCAAAGCCATTTCTGTCTGTGTGCGGGCACCCGGAGCCGGCAGAAGTCCCCGTGAAGTCCTTCGGCAGGACGGAGGGCTGCGTGGGCTCCAGTGAGAGAGGGAGTTAGGAGAATCTTATCAAGTAGAGATAGAGCGCTGACAGCGTTAAACTAGGATGCTACTTAGCGTCTTTGCTAACTATGGTGCATTGTGCCAATTAACTAAAGCAAGAAGCCTTGGGCCCCTTACCAAGGTCAGTCTCCTAATAAGAGAGTGAGCCTGTCTTAAGAAACTGGGAGAAACTGGTCCTGCAGATGGACAAGAGCCAAGGAGCAACTGAGTCTGTGCAAAGACAAGAGGTCAACTAGCGGTGACGAGGAAGAGTCATCAATCTTCATGCCCACGACCTCCCGTGCTGCCCAGCGCTGAATAAACATACCTACTTTACAATCTCACTGATTGTGGAGTCCCTTTTCCGCAAGTCACTAGCAGCGGTTTCTTCCGCAGAGGTTTTCCCAGAGCCGCTTCAAAGCTTCCCTCGCGGAGCTGGGGCGTCGCAGGGGGTCGTCAAAGCACGCACACACACACACACACACACACACACACACACACACACACACACAGGCGTTGTTGTCCAAACAGAAAGTATTTACAACAAATTCGACAAGCGGTTTTCCTCTGCCAGCAGCAAATGCCTGAGGGCCCCTACAGCTTCACAAATCATAGCACAAAGAGCCTAAAGTTCCTCTAAAATTTAGGGAAATGATTCAAAATAGATCTGCTAGGGGAAAACGATCACTGGTGGCAGGGTACACAGTACACGCGAGTCTCAGCTCTCCTCCGCAGGGTCAGTGCCCACGCCCAAGTGCGACGCTGATGGCACCCGAACATTTGCTGTAGCAGGCAGCAGAGCCAGCAGCTCAGGGGAGCAATTTTAAAAACCAGGAGGCACTTAAACCAACCCTTAATTGACCCAGTTACTGCAGGAGAGTCCCGACTACTCGCCCTGGAGTCCTACTGTCACCAGCAAAAAGCACCAACCAAAGCTTGGGGGAACTTTGGTACAGCACAAGAGAAGGGAGTGGGGGTAGCGTAGCCGTATCGCAGAGCTGCTGCTTTTCACACCATTTTATCATCCCTGATAATTGAAAGTAAGGCCGGGTGGGCTGACCCCACCACCACCACTCCTGGCAGCATGTTTGGTCCACAACGCTAGAATAATTATTTTGCTCCCTCCCGCCCCTACAGCTTCATCATCTGAAAAGATTACAGTCAAAACAATGGCATACACAAATAAAAGTCAAGAGTTGACATAGTAACTCCGGGATTTGGGTATCAACTGTCCGAGAAATCAGAACACCCAGGCTTCACAATGTGCCCAACATCGAGCTGTGCCAAGGGGGGGCGGAAGGAAGAAGCTTTCCGTTTAAGCCTTCAGAGCATCGCTCCATCACTATGTCAATTCACAGCCACCACAGCGTGCCGATGGACATCTTTCTGTGCCAAAAGAAACAAGTGCTTTGTCCTCTTGATATCAAAGGTAGCCACCTATAGTTACGGAACCATGCACAAGACCTTAACTCTGACCAGCAGGAAAACTTAGGACAACTGAGTGCAGATCCTGCCAATTTCTACCAGTTCCAACTGTGCTTTAAGTCTCATTGCAAAGCCTCAGTTAGAAAAAGGATCACCTCAGGGTATCCAACAAGAAGAAGAGTTGTTTTCTTTTTTTTCTTTTTTTTTTTTTTTTTTTTTTTTAATATACCATAGGACTATGCAGTTCAATCATCAATCATCTTGGAAAGCTCAAGGAGGAGGTCATCCTCATCCTTCCCTGGGTCCAAGTCGAGCTCGGCTTCCAGTATGCCGTCTGAGAGTTCCCAAAGTAGCATCTCTAAATCCTCGTCTACAGATAAGGGCGTGTTGCCTGTGGAACTCAGCCGGCGTGTCCTTGCTTCTTCTAGCTGGGAAGAAGCTGAAGTCGAGCTTGAGAACTCCATTGGCTCCACGGATTCTGCCTGGCTTCCAAGATGTGCTTCAGGTCTTGGCAGAGCAAGGAAGAGAACAATCAGTATATGCCATTTCTTAACGGGAAATCCCTTTTCTGCAAACCGGCTCTTAAAACCGTAGCCAACCCCTCCTGCACTTCAATCTTACCCAGGGATTGTTATTCAATTAATCCAGGGCTACATTTAGAGCCCAATATATTAGCAGGTACATTTTTCAGTTCGGGGGTTTCTCTGTGAAGCCAGAGCACCCGGAGTCTAGCAGAGATGGTTCAATTTTTGTAGCAAGAGGCACTTTGCCACCTTGCTTAATTTTCCTGTAAAAATGTTAAGAAGTCTCCATCTGCAAATATCTGTTTACTAAGTTAGTCATTTTTCCCACGGCACACTCAGCAGAGTTTGCTCCCCACTACTTGAAGCTGATCTGCAGCCATCACTTCCCTCTGCTCTCCCTGCACTCTTGTCACCTTGTATGTTTGTTCGGGTGGCATTCTTGAGGACCAAAAGGCAGAGGACACTACTCATCATTTATCACCTCACGAGGAAGTAGAAGAACTTCACCTCATCCTCATTTAGGTATTCAGACAGAGCAAGAAGTCACTGGAAAGCTGTACTGACTTGCAGCATTTAAAGAAAGTAAGTCTAATTAAGCATTCCTGCTAGCTGCTAGAAAGTCATTTCACGTGACTTATTTATCTTATAAGATAAATAAGTGACTTATCCTCTGATGGATTTGGGCTTTAATTATCTCAGAACCCTCCTTTTTTCCCCACCTGTGACAGAACTTATGTTTCACTGGGGATATACACCGATTGAGAAAAAGAACAAGTTGTGGTCATCACCTGTTTTGGGGATTTTCTTCAAGTCTGGTGGCTGGGACGTGCTCCAGCGTGGCTGGAACAGCCTAGAAAGCAGCAAAACAGTGTTTAGGACTCATGGGTAAAAGATTCCTTACTAGCTTTTTCCTCCATGCTGCTTCTCCTCTGGCATTGCGGAGCCTTAGCCAAAATACAAAACCAAGGTGCTCCTGAAGAAAGTTAATATTCACTTGGAGGTTACTAATGATCTTGTGTCTTTTAAGAACACAGCATTAATGGACAAAATCCTCCACACCAGAGAAATCACAGAATCACAGAGGACTAAGTAAATAGTGCCATTAATCTAATAAATATGGAAGGGTACTACAAGAATTCTGTAGGCAGCTACTGGATTTAAAAGGAAACAGAAGGCCTGTAGAACATTTGAGTTTTCCATCTTTTCTCCTAGAGGAGGGTATAAATTTTACAAGGGATCCATTTCTGCATTAGCCCCTGTCCTTACCATAGCTGCTTTTTTGGCTGGAGGTCCCATTGTGTCAGCATCGGAGGCAGTCCGTGGTTTCACAGCTGCTACAGCAGAGGGAAAACTGCCAGGTGCCTTACGTTTCAGTGCCTTCTTCTTGGGGGAAGCGACTTTCCCATCCCAAGGCTTCGCAAACATGTTAAAGTTGGCTAGAGTAAAAGGAAGAGAGAACTGATACAGTCTTGCTCTGCCTCATGAAAAATCCACGTTCTCTTCCTCATTTCCACGGCCCTTCTACACAGTTAACTGTATTTGGCCAGCAGAATTACACTGCCATTGCCTGGATTCTCAGCAATATCTTCCACATAGTAAACTCCGTCTACCAACAATCCATACAAAGGAACAAAGAAAGTGAATGGCTACAGTAAATCATAATCCAGGACGAGGGAAACTCAGACACAGAGCGATCCCAAGTGCAAGCAATACTCTAAGACGTTGTATGAAGTCTAGTAAGATTCACAAATGTTGACAGCTTTTGTATTTAAAGTCTTGCTCCCTCTAGGAAAGGAAAAGCAGCAGGTATAGTAAGACAAGAGAGTGTATGCAACTGTTGTACCAGCTTCCTCTCCCCTGCAGTGATGTCCCACAAAATTTATTAAGTTGTTCTACAAAATCCAAATTTGTAGAGTCATATTCTAGTCTCCCATTCCTGACCTAACGTCTGGCTGGCAGGAGAAGAAACGAAAGAAAGCTGGGTACTTGTTTTCTTTGTGTGTTTATTTCCTCGTGTCCCGTGAGACAGAGAGAAAGGCTACAATGTGCAGTGCATGCAGCCTTTAAGCCCTCCTTATCTCCCTCACACAATCTCATTTTACAAAGTTGATATAATGTTAACAACGAGGCCTTTGATCCTCTGTCATTTTTGACAGAAACTGGCCCCCCACATTAAGATGCTGATGCATGCTTTACAAACACATACACGTGTCAAGCTAAGCAACACATGCCAAAGAGGAAGGTGAACTTGAACTCAACACAGGGAGGACTTCATACCATAAACAGATGGCAGAAAAAAACAGAATACCAAAATTAGACTAAAAAGCCCCTCAATGTGTTAATTTTCTAGTGGGAAATACAGAATACCATCACGTAATTAACGAAAACAGACATGGTTGCACATTCTGGCCCTTCTTTGCCTTTGAACTTTGTAGCCTTAAACTCTTTTATCCTCCGCATTGAAGGAAAAAGCAAAGCAGATCCTGAGCAAATGGAACTTGCTCAATATGGGAAGCACCTCACCGGGGCAGGTATTAAAGCATCTTATTACCTGATAGCTTTGTGTTCCATAACGATTTCTGCCCGGCTGGGGCAGGTCCAGGTTGTGCTGGGGGAGCTGGCACATTTCCTCCACTCTGCTGCATCCGCAGAGCTTTCTCGCGCTTTATTTCTTCCAGGGTTTTAACACGCACTTCTCCTTCTGGCTTGGCTTTACCTGCCGGCTCCTTCGACTGCACTTTGCTGGGCCCGGAAAGAGTGAGCACACTCTGCTTCTTGGGCTCACCCTCAATTTTTTCCCCTGCGCTGGGATCTTTGGTTTTACCATGCCATTCAGCCTGGGCTTTGGCTTGACTTTCTCGAAGAGCTCTCTCACGATGGATTTCCTCCAGTGTTTTCACATGGATCTCTCCCTTTGGCTTAGCAGCCTTCCCTGTCATCATCAAGAAATGAGAAGCACCAGCATTTAAAGAGAGTCCAACAATAGTTTAAGTCTCCAAAATTTGTCACAGTACTAAGGAAAACTAAGCCTGAGCGTTCCCAATAACCCATCTTAGGACAATAGCCTAACATTCTCCTCCTCCTCTGAGCCACTTGTTGTATTTTGAAGACCAGCCCTATCCAGAGAGAGTTGCTACACAGAAATGCTAGTTTACTTGATTACTTTTTCAGACTGCATTTCAAATTCCTGCTCCCGGCAGTGGCTCTATTCTAATTGTATATGATGGTTCACAGAAGCAGCTTAAAACCTTGACAAGGCACAAGCGGAAAATAAACACACACCTAGAGCCAGATTTCTGATAGTGGCTGTCAGAAGAGCTTCAGCACTCGAGCAAGAGGAACCAGTTCTTTGTTTTCATTTGAATTCCTTTTTAGGGCTGTATGAAAACGGTCTAAGTTCACGGAAAGGAAGAAGGAGAAAGTATATTTAATAGCCAGTTGTTACCTTTCGCAGTACTAGTCCGTTGAGAAGGTAATCCTAGTCTCTCCTTCACAGACTTGGGAACTTGAACTGCAAAACAGAAAAAGACCAAATTAGGGAGGCTGCATAAACGTCAACTTTGTGTTCACATTCGAAAACAAGGCAGGAAAGGTAACTTTGAATCCCGGTGATTAAGACCTCAGCCAACATGCAAAAAGAAACATCGCAGGAAAAGGACAAACAGAGAGCCTAAATACAAAACCCGTGAATCACATCCAGATGCCTGTTTAGTAGCTGTACCTCTCTTTGGTGCTTTGTCAGCATTTCCCGGAACCTCCACCTTCTTCCCCAGCCTTTCAGCAAGGCTGCGCTTCACCGGAAGGGCGCTTACATCAGCTTCAGACAGAGAAAACAAGGAATATTTTAAGAACATTTCTTTGCAGGAAGATTTGAGAACAGTCAACCACAAGCTTCTATTTTTCAAGCATATTTTCATAAAATTGCCTTTCAGCTGCTAAATGGTTTTTTTGCCATTTCTGCAGTCAACACAGATCTCCACTGCAACGCATTTTCCTCTCACACGTCAAAAATACTCTTCGATGCAGTCATATAGAGAAGGCGGCACCTAAATAACAGCTCATAAAAAGTTCTTACCCACGGAGGCTTTCCGTTTTCCTTGTTTCTCAGCAAGATCTAGTCGAACCACAGGTTCCTCCCCTAAAACAAAAGTAAAATTTTTCTATTTCATAGAGACCAGTAGCCAATAGAAATAGTATACTGTTAGCCCATGTCCAAAAAAACCCAGCAAGACACTGTTTTGACAGCTAAACCACACAAACTCATATTACAACTATAATTAACTTAGAAAAAGTATCCATAGTCTCAGTGTTTGCCTCAAATTCCAGCTGAATGTAGTCGAGAATGAATCTGAGTCTGCTTGACAGCTATACTTTGTGCAGAACAGAGCTGCATAAGCAAGCAGAATATTATTAGGTACAAATGCTGAGAAATATTCCTTTCTAAGGTGAATGTCTATGAGTAAAAGTACTTCTTCACTTCTTTCCCTTTCAAAGGAATTTGCACAACTCTAAACAATATAATTTATACACAGACTCCTATCGCACTACTGTCCACACGTGCCACTGTCAGCCTCTTTAAAGCTTCAGAAATTGCTTCTTACATAGCACTGTCCTCTAGAGCTCTTTCTTCTCGTTACTCTCCTGTTTTTCAGTTATCCCCCTATTTGCATACTGACACATTTTTTTCTTTCTCCTGCTACTGCACTTAACCTGAGCACCAAAGCTTTCCAGTACAACCAGGGACTTTCAGCATAAAAGCATGTTTTGAACAGAAGGCGGCAGCACCAGGAGGCTAACAGGGGTGAATTGCCTTCCTTCTTGCTTAACCTTCCAGTTTAGGAGTAATGAAATCAAAACAAAAGCATTAATTATTACCTTCCTCTGTAGACAGTGTCACAGTTCTCACCACTGTCCGGACATTTTCCTTTTCCGGAGCAGGAAAAATCATAGAATCGACGGGAGGAAGAGAAGATCTTGAAGGACCTTCTGCTCAGAGCAAGCAAAACATAAGGAAGTTTACCAAACAGAAAAAACTATCACGAAGAACAAAAAACTGTAATTATTCATTACTGTCAAACATACAGTGACCAGAGCATGCAAATAAGAGAGGTGACTAATTTGCCTCTGGTTGCCCTTGGAATTCTCATCTAGAATACCAGCTGGCTGAGAATCAGGTTGCTCGATGCCCCCAGCTAAACATGGAAGTCTATCCCTCAAGCAGCTCCCAGCCACCATCACCTGCCATTCTGAAGCCAATCAAATTTCACTTCTTTGGCAAATAGTTGGATTCACCAAAGCATAGCCAGCTACCCGGTATTACTGGAAGAATTTTTTTTTGAAAGAAAAATCATCACACAGGATGAAGGTGAAGAGGGTAAGAAAGTAGGGAATATTAACTCACCACCGTGTCTCTTAGTTTTTTCCTTCATTTTCTGCAATTTGATTTCTTCAAGTGTTTTTATTCCAAAATTCAGACCGTCCTCTGAAAACAGAAAACAGTTAATGAGACTAAGGCTTAGAGGCACTCACTGAGGACCACAGATCCTCAGGCTTCTTAGTGCTCAGGAACTTTCAGAAGTATTTAGAATAAACCCTGTCAACACTCCTCACAAGTGAAACAACCATAGAATCAATGGCATTTTGCCCCTCCTTTCACCCTTCAGGGTAAAAACTGTAGTTTTAATTTTAATCCATTTACGTGATATTAGATCCCTCTATCGTTAGATATGGCTTTCAACAGTGGTTGCCAGGCTGCACGTGCAGCCATTTAAACTCCATGCTGTGACCCTGTTTTGTTCTCCAAAAGGAAAGAAAAGGAGTTCAACTTTCTGACCCAATGGGCACATGATGGTATCAGGGAGAAATGAGATCATGGAAATAACCGAGTCCATTCAGCACCCCTACATTCTGTTGTGTTTTTACGCCACATTGCTTTTGAGTTAATTGTCAAGTTCTCCTTCCGATTTATCCTACTACAGGTGCTGGAATACCTTGTTTAGCAGTAGTAGCACTGGCTTTCCGAGTGGAAATCATCCGTAATCCATTTTGGCCTTCCTCAGCTGGTTGCTGGACGGGAGTTTTAGTTTCTTCTCCTTCCGCAGAAAGCTGGTCTGAAGGGGAAAAATCTATTCAGTTATGCATAGGCCAGATTGTTCGTGATTATGTAGCTCATGCAATGACACTTCAGTCCATGGTTCCTATAAAAAAGCTTTTTTTTTTTTTTTTTTTTTTTAATACAGCTACACTGACCTGATGAACTCGTAAGTAGACTACCCTAGGACAAAACATCTAGGACTCTAGATTCTCTCTGCAGCTTTAACTACTACACAACATATTACTCTTCAGACAAAAAAAAAGGAATTTCCTTCCTAGTTTCACATAGAGCTTTACACAACAGACCAACTAAAGCCAAGAGTGGTTCTAAGCTTTCCTCCAACATTTCAGGTTCTGTCCACTGACTGCCAGACAAAGCCACCAGTGACCTGACCAGACTGCCTGCCCTATCGCTAGTCAGACCTCAGGTCATCTGTGATTTATACATTGATTTACAGCACAAATTCCTTCCAAGAACCAAAGACTTACACAATCATTTACAGCACAAATTCCTTCCAAGAACCAAACCATGCTCACCATCATCATCTTCATCATCATCTGCAGCATTGATTACAACTGGAGGGTGTGTAGGGCTTGGGACATTTTCCGAGTTTTCCACTACTTCAGGCTACTTCAGCAGGTTATTTATTTATTTATTTATTTTTAACTGTATTGAACCTCTCAAGTAAGCTAGGAGCAGACTAGGAACAACTGAGCACTTGTTAGAGTGTGCCTTTTCACCTGGACTCATGTTACTTTGAATAAATTAACAAGGATAGCTAGTGATAATTTGTGATTTAAGGAAAATCCAGATACGTGAGAGAAAGAGCAGCGTTAAAGCAGTTAAATTCCTGCATTCCTAAGTGCTCTCTCTAGCCAGTTTCTGAACGCTTCTGTTCTGTGGCTAGGATTTGGTCCGCTTGACCACAAGATCACTAGTAAAACAAGGATGCCGTCCAGTCAAACCTTCAAATGAATGTAACTTACCTAAGGTCTACCGTTTGCTATCAAAGCAGGTAGCTTTGTCCTAATATTCTGTACAGTTGACCAATTTTAGCACGGAACTGAAATGCAGTCAGTTTAATGGGAGGGCTTTGGAAGCTGCCTTCAACAGTCAGTTCAGCCCTGTAGTCAGAGAGCAGATCAAGCCATGTGCAGGGTTGTGACTTCTCTCTTTAGAAAGAAAACCACTGAGCCAGACAGTTCCATGTTGAGTATCACAACAGGGAATGACATTTCTTCCCTTTGTCTTTCAGATGCAGAGCTTACTGATGGAAGCCTTCAATACTCAGACTAAACCTACCATCAAAACCGACGACCTTTTTACCGTCCAAACCAACCATTTTTCCATCAAACCCAACAACTTGGGTTTTGAAATGAAACTGGTAAGCCACAAGTCTTTATTGAATCTATTTTTCAGTGAAAGGGTTTTCTCTGTAACCTGATCATTTAAACTGTTGTGCTTAAAAGAAGGTCACTTGCAAGAGCGGTTATAATCCATGCTATAAAATCGAATCATCCTCTGGAAAGGGAAAAAAGGAGCAATTATCTTGCATGTACTCTTGATAAAGGAGGAGCTACACAATGGTATATAGTTTCACACTTTGTTTTTGAGAATGTCCAGGCTTAAGTAACAGCTCTTGATGATAAATGAAAAGATTAATACGCAGTGGATTTACACAGAACATTACGTTTTTAACAATGATCGATACAGAGTATTTGTCATGCATATCACCTGTGTACACCAAGAAATACTTATTTCAATATATATCTGTACAGTATTTACATTTTATATTTAAACTCTAACTCAAAACTTTTTCCAAGAAAATACAGAAATGAAACTGGTAAGCCACAAGTCTTAATCTGCAGCATTTGGTCTACAACAGACCTGGCTTTTCCAGCAAGCGTATCTACATAGATATGTAACAAATCTTAAAAATAGGCATTGTTTTTATATATGAAGCATTATAAATGCTGCTTGGTTTATAAAGCTTCGGTTTTGTACCCGTTTAAAACTCTTCAAAATGTCAAGTGATTTAGAGCTTACTTTGTCAGAATATTTTATAATGTAAGTCAGTCCAGGGGAGTTTAACTATTATATACAGTTCTCTCCCTAGATTGCACTGGCAACGGGGCAGCAATTTAATGCTAGAAATAATATACTTCCTGCTACGATCTCCTCAGTTACATGTTACTCTAAATAATTATTTCTGCAGGGTATAAGAACTTCAAATACAGCAAACGAACTCTCAAGGCATTTCCTTTGTGCTTACAGGTAGACACCGTCGCCTGGCTGGATAAACAGATTTTCTTGAAGGTGTTATTTCAGCATATAAGAATTGATTAAAAAAAAAAAAAAAAGTGCTTCATGGCTTATTGGTTTTGTAATCTCACAGTTCTCCAGGAACACTTGATTTGCTGCATTTCACCATTACGCTCGTCAGTAGCACTGATTCTGGTTTATCACTATTTGCATTACAAATCTCCTTGTCCAAAGCCTAAACTGATGTATGCACTGCTTGAAAACAAAATTTGAAGTTGCAGAGCAGAAGACTCAAGTCATTAGGTTAGCAGCTGCGTAACCATACTGCTTTCCAAATATAAGATGTAGAGCTTATTGAGTTTCTATGAAGAGTTTAAATGGCTCCCATTAAGCAAAGATGTCCCCACACTGATACTTCCTCTTAAGCAAGGATTCTACCTCCTTTGGCTGAGGCTTGCTCCCTTACATTCGAACATTCATCCAAGTAGCCTGCAATTCCACATTCGTGGGGGAAAGTCTATAGAATAGAAAAGGTTCCTCCAGTCTCTTCCTCTCAGCCTTTTTTTGAAGCATGCAATAAAGCAAAACATTCACAGGCTGACCTTCCATGCAAAACAAGGCAACTTAGTAAGACAGGAACCGCAAAACTGATTGCTCTTTAAAGTTAAAATGAGATTTGAAATAGATCAAGTTAGCAAGTGGTGTTAAGTCTGTAAGTAAGTCTGTTTTTGCCAGTGCAGCACAGTTCCCTATCATGTAGCCAGAGCTGCTTCTGTAGCTCCAAGAAGCAAAACTGCTTTGACAAAATACTGTGTCATGAAAGCATTCGTTGGTGCGGTAGGCACAGCTCAGGTTCAACAAGTTTCTGAAAAAATGAGTACTAACAGAAGCAGCAGCGTCCAAAGAAACACTTTATGTCCCCACTGCAAAATGAGGGGCTTTACCTTGAGTGTTATGCACACTGTCAATAGAAAAGCACCGTAACAGAATCTGCCACGGCAGTTTGTATGTTACTGAAAGACCATCAGAGTGGGACTGCAGAAAGATCTTTCAGAAGTTCCAAAAAGCATGTGGGGGTGGGAGTATAGTTGTGTTAGATAACACAATCTTAGATAAAGATTTTGGTCTTAACGTAAAAGTAAGGGCGTCTACCGATTTCTTCAACTCCAACAACTGAAGCACAAGTCTGAAAAATCGCCTTTAAGAATGCAATGAAAATATTTAACTCTTCTGTATGTTCATAGTTTGTTGTCAAGCAAAGGAATGAATGCTGATGCCTTAACTATCAAGAGCTGTAGCTTACAGAAGGACTACACCTTCCTGGTTTTTTCCCTTTAAAAACGTTAAATGCATGTGAAATTATTTGGGGGTGTTTTCACATGCAAAGCCTAATGCGATGCGTGCAAGCCCTGTCATCTTCTTCCTTTAGTAGTGTCGCATTAAGGGGTGTAGCCGATTGACCGTTACGGGTGCGGTCGGCTTCAGGGTACTGAACTATCACGGCCACGGATCCACCACCAACGCAGCACGCCCTCGCTCTAGTCGCGTTCAAGGAGAACTGTCACGGCCAGGAACAATGCAATTAAGTGCAGTTTATTACGGCAACAGATACACAGGTCCTTTGGATTGCCAGTGATAAATTCACTGTCTGCAAAAGCAAGCTAGCATGCATGAAATGCACAGGTACACGGCCTAGGTATTAAGACGTTAAAAAGCATAAAGACGCTAGAGATTTCTAAGTTTCCGTGGAGACGCCTGGTATAACCAAGCGTTCAGATCTTACCTCGCAGCATCCCAGTGGGCGGGGGGGGGGGGGGGGGGGATGAGAGGCTCAGCCTGTCGACTGATGTCAGAAGGTATCCTTCGTGACAGTATCTCCCCCAACATTCCCTTTCTCTTAAGCCAATTGATATTATTTTCTATCTTTTAGGTGGAGCTTGAGTGACTCCAGTCATGCGTATCTTGGTTGTGATTGGTAGAAATTACCTCGCTTGCGTTTAAAGGTACAGGCTCCGAGAAATTCAGAGGATGTGCTCAGTGAGGGGTGGTTGCACCTTGGAGGCGGGTAGCTTTTGGGATGGAGGGGTGCTTATAATGCCTAGTCATTTAAGGCAATTACTCCACAAGGAGAAGCAAGGAAGAGAAGGGATAAAAGGGAAAAAACAAGAAGGAGAAAACCAGCTCCAGACTGACCTATAGTAACCTTTTGCTCATTAAGGGTCATTAAGGGTTAACACATTAGAAATCACACCTGTCAAAATGCTAATCCTTGCTAATGTGGGATTCGGTGTGTGTCCCCCTCCTCCTGTACCCCCTCCCCCCCGGTGTTCCTCTGTAATGCGCAAGCTCAGTAGAGATAAGTTAGGTGAGCTGTAATAACCAATCAAAAGGAGCCAAAGAGAGAGTTTTCACAAATTTCCTGTGTATGAATGACAGTGATTCGAGTCAGAGGTGTGCTTGCTTCGCGAAAGATAGCCAAGTACCTGACTCTGCAGAGTTCTGTAATTAATTATGTAATTAAAAGACCTTGGTGTGCATTCCAACTCTGGGTGAATAATTGGCGCGGTGCACTGGGCACGAACCTGCGGATAACATCTGTACTCAGTGTGATGCCTACAGACAATCCTTTACTGTTGGGACCTGCATATTTTTCTGTGCGTTCAACACAAACCCTTTGGCACAACTAGTTCCCTACGTAGCTGCCAGTTCACCACTCAGTTGCACTTCTGAAGAGGAAAAGCTATTTCCATCTAATGTAGGAGCACATACTCTAAATGCAAGCTTCACTCAGCTGGTCATTTACTGCAGGACAAGATTTGAAAACTGTTGTGGAGATTCTGTTGGGTTTTCTGCTTACAGAAAAATTAAGTGCTAGATCGCCCTCTACTCCACTTTGTAGTGCTGCGTTTAATGGAGATTCAAAGAATTTCATTTGCTCCTCCGTTTATGGACAATGAGCTGAAGGAACAGGTACAGCACGTTAGCCTGGAATGCCTTCCCTCCCAACCAAAGTAAACTGGAGCTGTAACTAACACAAGCAGAAACAAGGCTTCCACGTTTTCAGCTGAATAAAGTTCCAACAAAATCATCCTCTGGGATTTGAAGCTTACTTCAAATTACATGCCAACAACTCTTTTCCCTGAAAGGTCTTGCCCAGTTCTTACGTCATAGTAAAGTGTGTACCTATAAAATTTACAGTTAACGTCTTCACTTAGTTTGTCCAATTTTTGCATTATCGCTCAGCTGTGTGCTCATTTATAAGTTGATGCATGTATACAAGCTGCTGCTCAAGTCCTACGTCTTGTTTGCAATTCTTTGTTTCCTTGTTGCCAGCCTATTGTAAAGCGGATCCCTGCTGCTACTTGCTCTAGAAGAAAAGGAATCATCGGTTTGGTTACCAAATACCCGCTTCTGGAAACCAGAAGTGTTTTGGTCTCTCTTCCCTTCGAATGACTCCACACCTCTCATCAGATAATGGATTGCTGACCTAGAATCAGAGAACATCCCAAGGTGGAAAGGGCTCACAATAATGAGCGAGTCCAACTCCTGGCTCCACACAGGACCACCCCAAAAGCAGAGCCTATGTCTGAGAGCATTGTTCAAACACTTCTGGACCCCCGTCAGGCTCGGTGCCATGACCATTGCCCTGGGCAGCTGTCCCAGTGCCTGAGCGCCCTCTCAGGGCAGCACCTGAGGCGCACGGGTCTCGGCGGGGCGGCCCGGGAGGGGAGGAGGACGGCGGGGCGAAGCGGCCGCTCCCTCAGAGCTGTCTCCCCGCCGCCTCGCCCGCACGTCGGGGCTTTTTCGTGTCGGGGCTTTTTCGTGTCGCGCCCTCTGGCTCTCGCCGCGGGCGACATGCCGCTCCCCAGCGCGGACAGCTTGCGCGCGGGGCCTGCCCGCGGCGGCGGCGGGAGGGAAACCCCAACCGCAAAGCCCTCCCAGCAGGGAGAGCTCGGGGTGAGGGCCGGTCCGGCACCGACAGTAAAGACACGCCGGAGGAAACGCTCTGCTTTTAGCCGTGAGCACCGCGGCCAGGTTGAAAAGGCGTCACGCTGGAGCTCCGAGTTGGGCGGCGTTCCGAGGCCGTTGTGGCAGTTGTGGAGACGGCCTCGGCTGAGGTGGCGGCTGCTGTCGCTGCTGTCCCCTCTGTCCCCGCTGTTGCCGCTGTTCCCGGCGCCTGGAGACCCCCGGCAGCCCCCTGTGACAGGACCTGTGGCCCCGGGGAGCAGGACCTGTGGCCCCCTGTGCCCGCCGCCTCGTCGGCCATCCCGGCAGCAATCCTGCCAGCACAGAATAGCTCACTGGCTTTACGTGCGTTTCAGGGTAAAGTGACGATTAACTTCTATTTCCTGGCTTGGGTGCTGCTTTATTCTTTAACGGAGCTTCAGGTTTAAAGGTTAAACTCAGTTCTGTCAAGGTTAAACTCAGTTTCGTGAATGGCATCTTGGACAAAATCTTAAGCTGTGATTGACTCTCTGCTTAACAGAGGCCAAACGTGTACCTACTGAGAAGCAGGTCATAGGTGATAAGCCCTCACAAATTAACTTGCTATCACAAAGTGACGCCCAGAAAAAGTGTATTCAAAAGCTAGGCTCATTATAGAATCACAACAAAGCCATCATGACTGGTGCAGTAGACAGTGAGGTAGAGGGTGAGCCCTGGAAAGACAGAAGTAAAGTAGCAGCGAAATGCAGGTACCTTTGTGCACACGAAGCAGAAAAGCGCAGGCAGTAAAGTAATAGTGCTCCATTACTAGCGTGAGCAACAATTATATATAAATCGCAACCATTATCTATTAGATAATAGGTAATAATTAATAGATAATTGCAAAGCTCCAAAAATGCAATAAATAACTGATTCCCCTCAGAGAATGTCATTTGCATTTTTATATTAAAAAGACTCCAGAGTTGTAATGGATTAAAATCCTACGAAAGTGAAAGAAATGGCATCAGCCACTAGTTCTGCAGAAGCTAAAAGTAATACTGATAGAGTTTTGATGGAAATTTTTCCTTTGTGTGTTTAGTTTGGGGATTCCTTTTAAATCATTCATACCAGCAATTTAGTTCTTAAAGGCCG
The DNA here is from genome assembly GCF_964211835.1 of Anser anser. Lineage (NCBI taxonomy): Eukaryota > Metazoa > Chordata > Aves > Anseriformes > Anatidae > Anser > Anser anser. Next base: position 98,206 of record NW_028154074.1, on the reverse strand, counting down.
TTTCTTTGAGATTAAGTGACAGGACTTGTACTACTCTTTTCTTCTTGGAATGCTTCTTGGTATTCTTACGTCAGCCAGAACATTTGTCTCTGCCGCAGATGAGAACAATGACCATAGTTAACAAGCCCAAATCTTCAAAGTCTAAAAAGCCATCTTCAAGGCGGTCTGGCAAATCCAAGAAACCGAGTACTAAAAAACCGATGTCACGCACCGCAAACTGGGGCCGGATACCACCTGCAGAAGATTCAAGCCAAGTCTCTGTGGCCCAAGGATGTGGAGGTGCTATTTATTGTAGATCCTCTGAAAAATCTAAGCCTTTTGCCCAAAGAGATCTAAGTAAGTGTGCGCTTTATCCTGCCTCTGTTTTCTTCAAAACAAAAGTAGAAAGTGCAGTTCTTACTTGTTGCACTGATAGAGAACGGGACTACTGTGAATAAAGACTTCCAAAGCGATTCTCCTAAGGCAACTGAAGTGACTGACGTTACAGAAATTAATTTTGATATATTTACAGTCGACAGAGAAATATGGGGAGCATTTTGTAATGCACAGATTCATCCATATCTTTTCTGTTTTGCAAAGAAAAGTGTTTGATTGTTGCTATTCACAGGTTCCATTATTCACAGGTTTTTGAATGCTAAGATTGCTCAGGAAAAGATCTGATATTTGTAGGGGTACCGTCATTCCTAGTTATTTGTTTTTACATTGTCCTTGCATTTATTACCATATAATTTCAAGTCTAAGTTTGTGGTTGAAGTTATAATAAGGAAAAAAGCATATAATAAGGAAAAAATTAAAATGGTTGACTAAACTTTTTTTTCCCAAAACGTTGTGTTGACCAGCCAATTTGAATATGGCGGTATTAAAGGTGTCTGCAATAAGTTTTTCTGTTTTGGATTGTAGCTAGTTCCTCTAGGTGCTCCCGCAGAATAGTATTTTTACTATGCCTATATATACTTTACATATTTACTATACCTATATATACTTAATACCTTTCTTAGAAACAAACAAACAAAATCTCTTTTTAAATATAACTTTCTTGCAGTTGTTAATGATGGAATTGCTCCGCCACAAAGGATTCTTTTTCCACCTGAGAAGATACGTATGGATTGGCAAGAAACACAAAGTGTTGGAGTTGGCCTGTACAATCTTGGCAACACGTGTTTTCTTAATGCTACTCTACAGTGTTTGACCTACACCCCCCCACTTGCCAATTACATGCTTTCTCTTGAGCACAGCCAGTCATGTGAGTACTTTCTAACAGTATTTTAAATCTGTTGGATAGCTGTGAAGGTGAAAGAACAGCAGTGATTCTGTGAGACAAACTTACTTGCCTGATTTTACCTGTAGAAGCTGGCTTTGAGCATTGTATTAGCAGCGGGCTCGGAATAGCATATGGAGTGCGTTTAATGCACCATGTGTTTTTTTTGTTTGTTTGTTTGTTTGTTTTTTTAAAAGGATCTTTTCTTGCTTCATGGGAATAATGAAGTGCATTGGACAGTAATGCATTTAATGAACATTTGGCATTTGGGCTATTTGGGCTTCCTGCTGCTAGAAAGGCAATAAAATTTAGGATGTTGGCATCATAGGTCTTTAGTCTGCACAGCCGAGGTTCCATAATGCACTACAATAAAGGGTCTGTTTGTTGTTGAACCAATTAAAAAAAAAAAAAAAAAAAAACCTAGAAAGCAATATGAGCTGTTATGAACACGACTAGATTTTTTTGTGGGACTGAATTAAAATCTAGACTGATTTTGTCCTAAATAAAATGTTGTACTATAAAGTAAATGTTGTACTAAACCTGTATGCTTTTTAGGCTGGTATCTTTGTATCGATACCTAGAAATTTAACTGTTTTCTTCCTGTATATAGAAATCGTTTCAGTTAAGAATCCTGTTGAAAAAAGGAGGGCAGAAGTACTATTACATACATTACTGTAATTTTTCCTTTCTCCCAAAGGACTCGTAGCTCTGTATCATGAAGCTCACCTGACAGCACTGTGCTGAAAATAACCCACATTCTCTTAATGCTGTATCATCAACGTCAAATATTCTTTCCTCATACATTTTGCAACCTGTGGAGTTCACATTCCTGTCAGCCTTTACAAACGTGACTTTGCAGTAGTCTTTTAGATTTCTCATCACAAAATGCACTTGAATACAGGCTTAATGGATATTTTTATTCTATAAAGTTGTGTGAAATGAAATGTTAGGAGGCTGTTGGGACAAGGAGAGTGGATATTGTATCTATAGTTTAAATGTTACTTATATGTTTGTTTGTAGTTATGTCTGTTTCGCTAGACTGGGATGCTTTCTTCTTTCACTCTTCAGGTCGTGAACAAGATTTTTGCATGATGTGCACGATGGAGACTCACATTAACCAGGCCCTGCGTTGCACTGTTGATGCCATCGAGCCTACGCGTGTTATCAATAATCTCAGTCGTAAGTGGCTTCAGATGTGTTTCTTTTTCAGCATCTTGTAATCTTCAAATAATTATTTGATGTGTATAAATGGTTTTAACACTATAAAGAAGAGAGATTTTAGAAACAGGAGAATTACTTCATTTTTAAATGAGGTAAATACTATCATCTTCTTATTTAGGAATAGGACAACATTTCCGTTTTGGCAGTCAAGAAGACGCACACGAGTTCTTGCGCTATACTGTTGATGCTATGCAGGAAGTGTGCTTGAATGGAAGCACCAAGTAAGCATAAACAAATTCACTTTTATACGTTCTCTAGCACCTTTTAGGCCTTTATTTACTATCAAAACTGAAAGTCTAGGTCATCCTTGGTTTTCATAAAACTCTTTGAAGAGTTAACTGTGTGCCTTAAATCTTCTGAGGTCTGATTATAATTTATTTCCAGATTGGACAGATCTTCTCAAGCTACCACCACCATTCATCAAATATTTGGAGGATTTCTAAGATCAAGAGGTACTTTTAAAAATATTCCTGTCCTTAGAACTGATCTGTGTCTTTTGTCGGTAGTAAAGCAGTCTGTAGTTTGTCTGAAGTAGTATCTATCGACAACTTGAATGTGGACAGTTAGTCTCCTTCACGTGTTGTTAAGCATTTATATTTTGCTTCCAGTGAAGTGCTTGAATTGCAAAGCAGTTTCGGATACGTATGAGGCATTTCTTGATATCACTTTGGATGTAAAGGTAGGAGGTTTTGTAAATATAATTCATGATGTTTAAGTACATGTATAACTTTCTAAATTAAACTTGTTTAACTTAAAAAACCAAACCACGTACAATGTTAAAATATAAGAGCTTGGTGGTGGTTAGAAAGTGGATTGGACTTTGTCCTTCTGTGGAACCCCTGTAAATAGTCTCCACGTCTGCATTGGGTTTAAGGGGAAAGAATTTTATTGCTGCACAAAGTATAATACTGTCACACTTCTTTGTTGTTCTACCTCAATATACATCTAATTGTTAGACTGCTGGATTTGTTGCCAGTATTGATGACAAAGCACACTATAGATGCTGTCTGCGTTACTGGAAAATGATTTGTTTCAAAGTAGAATGACTTCCAGGTGAGGTAAACGCTGAGCATGCTCTTTCTGCCTCCTTCTTGACAGTGCTCATAGTAGATCGCTTAAGAATGTATTAGTCAGGTTCTCTTATAAACTCCTAGTGCGTCTCTGGAATTTTGAATTTACAGTGACTTTACGCTCTTCTTTCTCGCTCCTCTAGGCGGTTTCATCTGTTACCAGAGCTCTAGAACTATTTGTGAAACCTGAAGAGCTGGATGGAGAGAATTGCTATAAATGTAGCGAGTAAGATCATTACTAATTATGTCTTAATACTAGATATTAGTTTTATATATTACATGACTTAGAGCGTAAGTTATCCTTTAACTTCATTTAGAAATAAGGAGACGCAGCTTTGTTGTTGTTGTTGTTGTTGCTTCATTTCGTAGTAGTGGTGAGCTGAAGCAAGGAGCTATGGAGAATGATTTGGAGTGGAAGGCAGCAGCAGGTTCCTGCAGGTCCCAGCGTTCACTGTGAAACAAAGTTAGATTGAGTGTCAGGGAATGTGAGCTGGCTCCGTGGTAATGAATGTTAGCAGCCTGTGCTAGCTCACTAAACAGCGTCTTGCACAGCTCTTGAACTGTGAAACCTGTCGATGTGGACTAATGCCTGAAATGAGCTCCCTTAAGCCTAACCCGTGCACAGGGAAAGCCTATTGAGTTCAGGCGCTCTCTGTGCTGATCAATATGTAAGATGTTTCTACGTATGTGAGAAACAATTGAACATTTGCATAAGATGGTTTGGCAAAACAAGCTGTTAGTCAAACATCCCCTCAGAAAAGCACAGAGTGCCCGGCTCAGTTCTGTAGGATTCATGCCTGACCCCTCTAAATGAAAAATGCAGTATCCACTTCTTGTTGTCGGATACTAAGGAAATTAGGGTGTCGAATCAAGAGCGTCCAATAGGTTATTAAAGCAATTTAATCCCAGGTTCGTCTTGGCCTGCGGATCCTAGAAAGCAACATGCAGCGTATTCAGGATTCTCATAACTGATGTCTGAGGAAGAGAAAGAACTGTAATAGCACCTCACATCTGAATTGCATGGTCTTTCCTTAATGTGCTCTTTGAGGTGTGATCGGTTCAGTCACACTTAAAGCCAGAATTTTCTGTCTTTTTGTGAGCTTAAAAGGAAAGGCCTTGCACATGTACAGTACTTTTTCCATTGCTGATAACTGTTATTAGTCTTATATATAACTCATTTTTAATATTTTTTGTTTATATTTTATAACTCCCTGGTAATACGCTTTCATGAGAGATTCCTGTTCCCGCTGTGCTCTGAGTTGTTGGTAAAACTTACCTTCTTCTCTGTATTAACAAACGTGACATGCAGTGCATGGGTTTATGAAAAGAAAAAACCAAACATATGATGCAAGTAAATATCATTCAAATAGCATAAGCATGCGTGAGACATTAAAAGGAGTTTGTTTTGGGGGCGAAAAAGAAGATGCTTTCAAACACTTGTCTCTGCTTGTTTTTAAGGTGTAAAAAGATGGTTCCTGCATCCAAGAGATTTACCGTACACCGTTCTTCCAACGTTCTCACAATATCACTGAAAAGATTTGCAGATTTCACAGGTGGAAAGATCAACAAGGTATATTAAGAATATACCTTAAGAATATAGAGAAATGGTCTGCTTTTATTTTCATTTTCTCTTTTTTTCACTTTTCTCTTAATATCAGTAAAGTTCCTGCTTGACAAGAAGCATAAACTTTCCTCTGAGAAGGCTAATTCATCAGGAAACAGTTGTCTGCAACTTCTAGTATTAAACGTTGCTTATGGGAAGACTTATTTTTAGTGAATCAAGAGATATATTCATATAATTCCAGTCTCTGTTTTTTGGAAGTGTTTTTCTCTGGCTAGTCTGCGAAGTACTCTGATATAATTTTTCTATCTTCTTGGTCTCTCTTTAGGAGGTAAAATATCCTGAATATTTGGACCTCCGAGCCTACATGTCTCAATCAAGTGGAGAACCACTCCTCTATGCCTTATATGCGGTGCTGGTGCATCATGGAATCAACTGTCGCACAGGACACTATGTATGCTACATGAAGGTAGAAGTCAACATCATTTCTAACAGGGTAAAAGGTTGTGCTGGCAAACCAGTTAAAGTGTTACTAGTAGTACTGTTTCTAGGCAAAAAGATTTTCTGAAATAATCCCAAACTTGAAAATGGGATCTTGTATAAAATCTTAAGCTGTGATTGACTCTCTGCTTAAGAGAGGCCAAACGTGTACCTACTGAGAAGCTAGGTGATAAGTGTTTTTGTACACTTATAAGTGGTCATTTTGTAAAGAGACTGCTGAAAAATCTGAACACTGCTGCTGCAGAACTCTGAATGGGGGGCTAGCAACTGTTTTAACTGATCTGGAATCTTGAGTTTACTTTTCAGTGGACAGGAGGAGAGTCTCTCAAGGCAAACAGAAATAACACCCGATACTCATGTCAACATAAATTTATGCTCAGAGTGTAGGTGTAGGAACAGCGTCGGTATGTATATGGAACATCGGGAGAGGAAACTATATCGGTATTTACAGCTTTTCTACTTCCTTGTCAGAGAGACGTTATCTCCAAATTAGAAATTGATGTATTTTGAATAAGGGCTGGTGGATCGGATTTATTCTTACTAGTGTTAATATTTGCTCTTGAATAGTACTTAATATCTGGTAACGCATCAATCAATCGTCAAAAATAAACTTAAAAATGTGTAAGGCTTATCTCGTTGGTCGATACAAAGACCAAGGTCTTTTCTCTTTTCTCTTTTTTTTTTTTTTCCCAGTATTGTTTTTCTGTTTTCCTTCTCACTGCAGTCTTGATTTTGTTTCTTGTCCCTTAAGTATGTTTTCAATGTGTTGTTGAAACATTTTCCCTTTCAATCCGAAAAAAGGAGCTGTCACTGGTGTCTGCAAGTTGAAGACTGGAGCTTATCCGAAAATCACTGAGCCCAAGAGCTGTCACCTTAGTCTTCCAATAGGACGGGGATGTCTTCATTTCTCAGTTAAATGCATTTTTCAGGTTTGTGTATTATTTTCTCAGGAACGGAAAGTGTGCGCACAATTTGCCAGTTGTGGGACTAGGAGTTCTCTTATTTCCTGTGCTTTGTTTAACCTGTCTTAAGTTTAATGGATAGCAATCAAGGTGTACTAGAAATCTGAAAACACTTTATGCTTTGTTCTCTCAGTCATTTTGGTATAACAAACTAGCTTATGGTTTAAACCCTCCATTAGGTTAGCATTTTCCCTAAACGTAACAAGTCCCTGTGTGCTACAGGAAGACAGTAACAAAAAATTAAGTATAGATATTCATCCTGTCATTATTCAGCTTCTGCCTATGGACACACAATTACGCTTATTTAAAGCGGTATCCTCTTGAAACCTAATCAGCATGTTAGAAAGGACTTAGTTATCGGCTTTTGTCCTGGAGGGCTGAGGTTTGGTCTGTTTTGTTTTACATTCAGCATTTCCTTTTCTAGCTTCCATTCCCCTGTTGTTTTGCATGAGGAAAACATGCAGCTTTACAAAGTAGAACGGAAAGAGATGCTTTTCAGTCTAACTTTTCAGTTTTTTGTAGGAGTTTTAAATGTGGTGGGTGCAAAACAGCATAAGTACTGCTGCCAAAGTTATATTCAAACAAGTATTTCTTGGAGAAGCAGAAGAAGCCCAGGGAGAAATAAATTTACAAACATGTTCTTCATGCTCTCCTTTCCCAAGATTTCTCTGAGATATATCCCATAGTCTGTGGGTTTTGAGGTATGTGGTTCCCAGGAGTGAAAAGGAGGGCCAAACAGCTCTCCTCTTGGATCTCAACGTGCCAGGGCTTTAGTGTACTGCCACTTATGGCTCCGCTTTTCACCTGGAAAAAGCGACCTCATGCTGTAAACTGAGGAGCCCTGCAATTGTTCTACTTGTTGTTCACTTGTGGTCACTTTGAAAAATACCAGCTAAATTACTGGCAAGACTGCACCCGTTCTTAAAAACAAACAACCCCCCCAAATCATCTGTTTTCCTCTTACAGGTAATTGAAGTAATCCCCAAAGAAGACAGTTCACTATCCATAGGCAAGTTTTATTTTTAAACATTTTCTACATTTTATACCTAGCCACAACTTAACAACCAGTTAACAGTTGGTGACAATCCTGTTCAGTGTTGAAAATGTCATTCTGGCATAGGAAACAAAGGACTTCATCTTCTTGCTTTACAGCTGAATGTCTTCTACATAATGTTTGGAGAAGTGAAATCTTGCAAGAGGTTTTCAAAAATTCTGCCCGGTTTGGATGATGAAGTAAATTGCCATAGTCAGTAGATTCTGGCACTGACAAGTTCCTTCAAGCTAAAGAGGGAGTGCGATTGTTGCAAAGCATGTCTGTATTTTGAGACAGGGACGACCACAAGTTTTAATCTTAAAATACGACATGGAGGGGAGGCTGGTTGTTCACACATTCTTGCAAACATTAATACAATCTGTCCCATTATCAAGAACAAAATTAGGGACTGAACGGAGGTCTTTCAAATACCAGTGTTGCAAAAATAGACTTTTTATGCTACTAATGTCAAAAGAATCCTGATTGTACTAAACTGTAAGTGTCTCTTCTAGCTGATAAATCAGGAACAGCACAGAAGAAAATGCGTCTGCTCTAATGCTCTTTGGGCTTCGGTGAATTCTCTGGCCAGCAGATGGCGAACTCGCTTTTTCTAAACCAGTCAAAAGTATAGGGAGAAAGTAAATGTCTTGCACACATTACACAAGTCCAGGGCATTGGGATCACTGGGCTACATGAGTGAAAGAGATGCACCCCAACAGTACCCCACTTAGATACGCTGCTTGAAACATAAGCAGGATAGGAGGGCTGTGCAAAGCAATTTTGGTAAATTGAGAAATTCATGTATTTCATCAAGCCTGAAGATACTAATTAGTTTCATGTGGGGGAAGGTCAGTCTTTCAAAGAAAAGAAAAAACGTCTCTTAAGCAGGATTTTCTGAATGGTGGAATCTAATCTGAAAAAAGGCTACTTCAGCAGGTTATTTATTTATTTATTTATTTTTAACTGTATTGAACCTCTCAAGTAAGCTAGGAGCAGACTAGGAACAACTGAGCACTTGTTAGAGTGTGCCTTTTCACCTGGACTCATGTTACTTTGAATAAATTAACAAGGATAGCTAGTGATAATTTGTGATTTAAGGAAATTCCAGATATGTGAGAGAAAGAGCAGCGTTAAAGCAGTTAAATTCCTGCTCTCTCTAATAAGTGCTCTCTCTAGCCAGTTTCTGAACGCTTCTGTTCTGTGGCTAGGATTTGGTCAGCTTGACCACAAGATCACTAGTAAAACAAGGATGCCGTCCAGTCAAACCTTCAAATGAATGTAACTTACCTAAGGTCTACCATTTGCTATCAAAGCAGGTAGCTTTGTCCTAATATTCTGTACAGTTTACCAATTTTAGCACGGAACTGAAATGCAGTCAGTTTAATGGGAGGGCTTTGGAAGCTGCCTTCAACAGTCAGTTCAGCCCTGTAGTCAGAGAGCAGATCAAGCCATGTGCAGGGTTGTGACTTCTCTCTTTAGAAAGAAAACCACTGAGCCAGACAGTTCCATGTTGAGTATCACAACAGGGAATGACATTTCTTCCCTTTGTCTTTCAGATGCAGAGCTTACTGATGGAAGCCTTCAATACTCAGACTAAACCTACCATCAAAACGGACGACCTTTTTACCATCCAAACCAACCATTTTTCCATCAAACCCAACAACTTGGGTTTTGAAACGAAACTGGTAAGCCACAAGTCCTTATTGAATCTATTTTTCAGTGAAAGGGTTTTCTCTGTAACCTGATCATTTAAACTGTTGTGCTTAAAAGAAGGTCACTTGCAAGAGCGGTTATAATCCATGCTAATCCATGCTCCGTGCTGTTCCTTACAGTCAGCACACCAGGTTCCCCCAGTGCGGTAACATGTAAGGGTGGAAGCCTAGGGAACACTCAGGTAATGCTGCTATAGCATACCCTGAAAGCCTCCTCAATGCTCTACAGTTTCTTTAAAATGTGAATGTTAGTTTAATTTTCCTAGTCACTTTAAGCAATTACTCCACAAGACCTTATTGTTCTCCACAACTCCCTCTTAGAGGTTGTAGCAGCGTGGGGGTTGGTCTTTCTCCCAAGCAGCAAGCAACAGGAGAAGAGGAATTGGCCTCAAGTTTCACCCAGGAAGGCATGGGGTGGATATGAGGAAAAAATTCTTCCCTGAAAGGATTGTGAGTCCTTGGAAGAGGCTGCCCAGGGAAGGAGTTGAATCACCGTCCCTGCAGCTCTGCAAAAGACGTGTAGATGTGGTGCTTGGGGACGTGGTTTAGTGGTAGACTTGGCAGGGCTGGGTTAGCGCTTGGACTTGATGACCTCAGAGCTCTTTTCCAGCCTAAAGGATTTGACAATTCTATGGTAATAAGCACAAGTGCTGAGACACAGAGCTGACCAAGCAAACATAGAGACAAGGACAAGACATGAACCATGAGGATTCTTAACAGAAGAGTAGAGAAAGCAGCTAGAAATAGAAGATCTTTTTAGAAGAGAACTTTCCAAGCTAGAGAAAGAGGAAAGCATATGTGTGTAACTTCAAACTTGAACAAGAAAGGAAAAGCATGCTAAACACTGACAAGAAAAACACAAAGAAATATAAACACCAACACTTCAGACTAAAACTTCAAGAATGATTTGGCATTTGTTATCTTGTTGAGGTTTACGGAAGTTGCCAGAAATATTTTTTTTCTGGGGGTGAATCTGATAAATTATCTTAAATTTAACTGTCACTGACAAACCTGTGAGTCCGAGGAAATAGATACTGAGTGGTGTCCCAGTAGGCAGGAGGGCAGCGGTGGCTGTGTCACCCAGGTGTCACAATGGGCAGCGGTGGCTGTGTCATCCAGGCGTCACAGTGGGGCCGTGACATGGCAGCCCAGTCAGGATAAAAGGCCCCTGGTTGCAGGCAGGCCCCAGTCGGGATGGAAGCCCCTGGCAGCAGGCAGCAGAGGGCAGAGCAGGGCAGGACAGGGAGGTGAGTGCGCGATGGAGCAGGGGCTGAAGTGCAGTGCGAGCCTGAATGGTCCAGGAACCAATGTGGGGAGGAGATGCTTGTGTGCTCATCCCAGTGCAGAGATGATGCCTGGGTGCCTGAGAAGGTGCCCGCGGGACTCAGGAGCTGCTTTCTTGCTCGATGGAAGTTCTTGGCTATGGCAAGAAGAATCTGGGTGCTCCCCAGGCTTCTTAGCTGCTGTGTCCAGATACTCCCTGGGTGTGCAGGGAGATGCTTGGTTTCTCCAAGAAGACAGCTGGGTGATGCAGAGATTTTTTTGGATGTCTCAGGAAGATGGATTGGTGATCCTGGCTGTTTCTTGGTGGCTCCAGAGAAATGCTTGAGTGCTATTTGGGGATGCTTGTGTACCCTAGGAGATGTGGTTGTGTGCCCAAGGGAGAGGCTAGTTTGATCCAGGGTAAAGTTGTGTTTCTCCAGGGAGGATTTTGGGTGCTCCAGGGAGATGGTTGGGTGCTTTTTGTGTGATGCTTGGCTCCAGGGAGATGCTGGAGTGCTGTGGGGAGATGCTTAGTTCCTGCTCTTTGGTATCTGTGTCCCCTGGGGGGGTGCGTGCATGAGCACGGGGACATACTTGAATGACCCTGGTAGGTACTTGTGCAGCCCTCAGAAGCTCTTGGGTGCCAAGGGAGGTGCTTCCCATGTCCAGTGGGATGTTTGTGTGCCCCAGGTGGTGTTTTGGTGCCCTGGGGAGATGCTTGGGTTCTCCAGTCAGATGTAGGACTGTGGTGGGAAGGTTCCTGTGTGAGGTGCAATGAGGTGCTTGGGTATTGCAGGGAGGTGCTTCTGTGCTGCAGGGAGATGCTTGGGTGCCTGGGGCAGAGCTTTGTGTGATTAGGGGATAGATTTTTGTGCTCTAAGGTGCAGCCAAACATTCCCCAGACCATTCCCCATCTTGGGAGCACCCAAGCATCTCCCCAGAGCACCCAACCATATTGTACTAGGAGTACCCAAGCAGCTCCCCAGAGTACACGAGCATGTCCAAGGAGCATTCAGGCACCTCCCTAGAGAAGACATGAACCTCCCTAGGGAAAGAACCAGTCTCCCTTGGGAATACAAGCATCTTCCTGGAGCACTCTCCACGACACCCAAGCCTCTCGCCAAGGAACATAAGCACCTCTTGAAATCACCGAGATTTTCCCCAGGGCACACAAGCCTTGTGTTGGAGTAGACAAGCATCTCCCCAGGACACCTAAGCACTACATTCTACCTGTGAGGCATCATCCAAGAGCATTCCAGCACCTTCCAGGAGATCCCAACATCACCCTGAGCTCACAAGGTTCTGCCGGGCTCAGCCAGGCATCTCTCTGGAGCACCCAAGCATCATTGTAGGGCATCCAAACATGACCCTTTTAAGGACCCAAGCATTTTGGGTAGACCTGTGCGGTGCCAGGGGTTGGACTTGATCATCCTTATGGGTCCCTTCCAACTCGGGCTATTCTATGATTCTATGATTCCCCAGCAGCAGCAAAGCATTTCCCCAGGAACACGGCTATTTCCCTGAGGCACACAAGCATAACCCCCCGAGAACGCAAGCATCTTCCTGGAGAACCCACGCATCTCCCCACAGCACTCAGGCACCCCACTGCAGCATTATTGAAACATCTCCCCAGGGAACCCAAGCACATCCCAAGGTACTTTGACATCCGTCCAGAGCTCCCAAGCAAGTTCTTTCAGCATCTCGGTCGTTCAAAAAGCACCTCTGTGAAGCATGCAGAGACCTCTGTGGAGTACCCTAACTTGTCCCTGGGGTAGGAGAGGTAGATACCCAGGATCCCCAAGCATCACTCTGGTACACCCATCACATCCTTGGTACGCAAAAGCACCTCCCCGTGCTGCACAAGCAATTTGCTGAGGCAGCCAAAGATCTCCCCAGAGCACCCAGTCACCTGCGTGGGATATTCAAAAAGCAAAGCGCGGACAGAAAAGCAAAGCAAAAAAGGTCCAAAAATAAAACAAAGCAATGCAATGAATATGTACCTATAAAAAAAAAAAAAAAAAAAGGACAAAAAAACCCAAGGAAAGCAGGGCCAGGAAAAGCAAAGTAAAGCATGTCCAGGAAAGGCAAAGCAGTGCAAGGCAGAGCAAAGAAAAGCAGAGCAGAGAAAGTAAAGCAAAGCCATGGCAGGAATACAAAGCAAAGCAAACCAAAGGAAAGCACGGCCTGAAAAAGCATGGTCAGGAAAGGCAACGCAGAGCAAGGCAAAGCGAAGCAGTGCAAAGCGAAGCAGTGTAAACTTGTACAAGGAAAGTCCCAGCAGTGCCAGGAAACGTATAGCAAAGTAAAGAAAGCAGTTTGAGGCAAGGCAAAGCAGAGCAGAGACAGTAAAACCAAGAGGTGCCAGGAATAGGAAGCGAAGCAAAGCACGACAAAAGAAAGTGTGGCCTGAAAAAGCAAAAGAAAACATGGCCAGTGGAGGCAAAGCAGAGCAAGGCAAAGCAAAGCAAAGCAAAGTAGCACGAGGAAAAGCAAAGCATTGCCAGGAAAGACAAAGCAAACAAAGCAAAGCAAAGCAATCTGAGGCAAAGCAAAGCAAAGCAGGGGCAGGAACAGCAGAGGAAAGCAGAGAAGGAAAACCAAAAGTGTGCCCGGAAGAGCAGAGCAGAGCAAAGCAAAGCAGAGCAAGGAAAAACAAAGAGAAGAGAAGCAAATGTAAGGAGCTGGCGGCCAGCCCTCCTGCCGGTTCCCAGTGTCTGCGGGGCAAAGACCGCAGGGCCCTCATGCCGGGTAGAGCTGGCGGCCAGACTCGGACGGTGGCTATACCCTGCTCGCCCGCTCCCCGGCCTCCTTGACACCTCATAGTCCGCCGTGGCAGTGGGCAAGAACCATGTCTTGCTTTACCTGGGTTTATATTTACTTATTTATTGATTGATTGATTGATTTATTGTTGCCTTTCTTCCACTGTACTTATCGTCGTTGAAAACCTCACCCAACACCGTCCCCGGAAGGGTAACTGTGGGGACCGCCTAGCGGCAGGCCACACGGCTGGGGCCACAGAACTGATAATGTCGGGTGGCCAGGCCTGCTGCCCCCACCCTCGAGTTGCGAGGGGACAGTGTCCGGGCTGCGGGGAGGCCCAGCTGTGTGTCTGAGGGTTTATGCGTTCCGAAATATACCGATAGCCTCATCGGCAAAATCGTCGGGACAGTCTGCAAAGAAAGCCTAGCGCAGCACAGGAGAGCAGAGAAATGAAGAGGAAAGCAGAGCAAGGCAAAGCAAAGCAGTGCAAACTGGTACAAGGAAAGTCCCAGCAGTGCCAGGAAACGTAGAGCAGAGTAACGAAAGCAGTTTGAGGCGAGGCAAAGCACAGCAGGAGTAGGAAAAGCAAAGCACAGCAGAGAAGGTAAAGCAAAGCTGTGGCAGGAAAACAAAGCGAAGCAAGACAAAGGAAAGCGTGGCCTGAAAAAGCAAAAGAAAACATGGCCAGTGGAGGCAAAGCAGTGCAAGGCAAAGCAAAGCAGTGCAAACTTGTACAAGGAAAGTCCCAGCAGGGCCAGGAAACGTAGAGCAAAGTAACGAAAGCAGTTTGAGGCAAGGCAAAGCAGAGCAGGGGTAGGACAAGCAGAGCAGAGAAAGTAAAACCAAGAGGTGCCAGGAATACAAAGCGAAGCAAGACAAAGGAAAGCGTGGCCTGAAAAAGCATGGCCAGGAAAGGCAACGCAGAGCAAGGCAAAGCGAAGCAGTGCAAACTTGTACAAGGAAAGTCCCAGCAGTGCCAGGAAACATAGAGCAAAGTAAAGAAAGCAGTTTGAGGAGGCAAGACAAAGCACAGCAGGGGTAGGAAAAGCAAAGCAGAGCAGAGAAGGTAAAGCAAAGCCGTGGCAAGTATACGAAGCAAAGGAAAACAAAGGAAAGCGTGGCCTGAAAAAGCATGGCCAGGAAAAGCAAAGCGCGGCGAGGAAAACCAAAGCCAAAAGGTCCAAAAATAAAACAAAGCAATGCAATGAATATGTATCTAAAGTAAAAAAAATAAAATAAAATAAAAGGCAAAAAAAACCAACAAGCAAAGCAGGGCCAGGAAAAGCAAAGTAAAGCGTGTCCAGGAAAGGCAAAGCAGTGCAAGGCAGAGCAAAGCAAAGGAAAGTAGCACAAGGAAAAGCAAAGCAGTGCCAGGAAATGTAGAGCAAAAGAAAGAAAGCAGTTTGAGGAGGCAAGGCAAAGCACAGCAGGGGTAGGAAAAGAAAGCAACGTAGAGAAGGAAAAGCAAAGCAGTGCCAGGAATACAAAGCAAAGCAAAACAAAGGAAAGCATGGCCTGAAAAAGCATGGCCCGGAAAGGCAACGCAGAGCAAGGCAAAGCGAAGCAGTGCAAACTCGTACAAGGAAAGTCCCAGCAGGGCCAGGAAACGTAGAGCAAAGTAAAGAAAGCAGTTTGAGGTGAGACAAAGCACAGCAGGGGTAGGAAAAGCAAAGCAGAGCAGAGAAGGTAAAGCAAAGCCGTGGCAGGAATACGAAGCAAAGGAAAACAAAGGAAAGCATGGCCTGAAAAAGCATGGCCAGGAAAGGCAAAGCAGAGCAAGGCAAAGCAAAGCAGTGCAAACTCGTACAAGGAAAGTCCCAGCAGGGCCAGGAAACGTAGAGCAAAGTAACGAAAGCAGTTTGAGGCGAGGCAAAGCAGAGCAGAGAAAGTAGAACCAAGAGGTGCCAGGAATACAAAGCGAAGCGAAGCAAGACAAAGGAAAGCATGGCCTGAAAAAGCATGGCCAGGAAAAGCAAAGCGTGTCCAGGAAGACCAAAGCAAAAAGGTCCAAAAATAAAACAAAGCAATGCAATGAAAATGTATCTATATTAAAATAAAACAAACAAACAAACAAACAAACAAAACAAAAAAACGCAAAAAAAAAGACCAAGCAAAGCAGGGCCAGGAAAAGCAAAGAAAAGCGTGTCCAGGAAAGGCAAAGCGGTGCAAGGCAGAGCAAAGCAAAGGAAAGTAGCACAAGGAAAAGCAAAGCAGGGCCAGGAAATGTAGAGCAAAAGAAAGAAAGCAGTTTGAGGAGGCAAAGCAAAGCACAGCAGGGGTAGGAAAAACAGAGCAGAGCAGAGAAAGTAAAACCAAGAGGTGCCTGGAATAAAAAGCAAAGCAAAACAAAGGAAAGCGTGGCCGGAAAAAGCACGGCCAGGAAAGGCAAAGCAGAGCAAGGCAAAGCAAAGCAGTGCAAACTCGTACAAGGAAAGTCCCAGCAGGGCCAGGAAAGGTAGAGCAAAGTAACGAAAGCAGTTGGAGGCAAGGCAAAGCAGAGCAGAGAAAGTAAAACCTAGAGGTGCCAGGAATACAAAGCGAAGCGAAGCAAGACAAAGGAAAGCGTGGCCTGAAAAAGCAAAAGAAAACATGGCCAGCGGAGGCAAAGCAGAGCAAGGCAAAGCAAAGCAGTGCAAACTCGTACAAGGAAAGTCCCAGCAGTGCCAGGAAACGTAGAGCAAAGTAAAGAAAGCAGTTTGAGGCAAGGCAAAGCACAGCAGGGGTAGGAAAAGCAAAGCAGAGCAGAGAAGGTAAAACCAAGAGGTGCCAAGAATACGAAGCAAAGGAAAACAAAGGAAAGCATGGCCTGAAAAAAGCATGGCCAGGAAAGGCTACGCAGAGCAAGGCAAAGCAAAGCAGTGCAAACTCGAACAAGGAAAGTCCCAGCAGTGCCAGGAAACGTAGAGCAAAGTAACGAAAGCAGTTTGAGGCAAGGCAAAGCACAGCAGGGGTAGGAAAAGCAAAGCAGAGCAGAGAAGGTAAAGCAAAGCCGTGGCAGGAATACAAAGCAAAGCAAAACAAAGGAAAGCATGGCCTGAAAAAGCAAAAGAAAACATGGCCAGTGGAGGCAAAGCAGAGCAAGGCAAAGCAAAGCAAAGCAAAGCGAAGTAGCACGAGGAAAAGCAAAGCATTGCCAGGAAAGACAAAGCAAACAAAGCAAAGCAAAGCAATCTGAGGCAAAGCACAGCAGGGGCAGGAACAGCAGAGGAAAGTAGAGAAGGAAAACCAAAAGTGTGCCCGGAAGAGCAGAGCAGAGCAAAGCAAAGCAGAGCAAGGAAAAACAAAGAGAAGCGAAGCAAATGTAAGGAGCTGGCGGCCAGCCCTCCTGCCGGTTCCCAGTGTCTGCGGGGCAAAGACCGCAAGGCCCTCATGCTGGGTAGAGCTGGCGGCCAGACTCGGACGGTGGCTGTACCCTGCTCGCCCGCTCCCCGGCCTCCCTGACACCTCATAGTCCACCGTGACAGCGGGCAAGAACCATGTCTTGCTTTACCTGGTTTTATCTTTATTTATTTATTTATTTATTTATTTATTGTTGGCTTCCATCCAATGTAGTTGTGGGAATCATGTAGTTACTTACCGTCGTTGAAAACCTCACCCAACGCCGTCCCCAGACAAATAGCAGTGGGGCCCGCCTAGCGGCAGGCCACACGGCTGGGGCCACAGAACTGACCATGTCGGGTGGCCGGGCCTGCTGCCCCCACCCTCGAGTTGCGAGGGGACAGTGTCCGGGCTGCGGGGAGGCCCAGCTGTGTGTCTGAGGGTTTATGCGTTCCGAAATATACCGATAGCCTCATCGGCAAAATCGTCGGGACAGTCTGCAAAGGAAGCCTAGCGCAGCACAGGAGAGCAGAGAAATGAAGAGGAAAGCAGAGCAAGGCAAAGCAAAGCAGTGCAAACTGGTACAAGGAAAGTCCCAGCAGTGCCAGGAAACGTAGAGCAGAGTAAAGAAAGCAGTTTGAGGCGAGGCAAAGCACAGCAGGAGTAGGAAAAGCAAAGCACAGCAGAGAAGGTAAAGCAAAGCTGTGGCAGGAAAACAAAGCGAAGCAAGACAAAGGAAAGCGTGGCCTGAAAAAGCAAAAGAAAACATGGCCAGTGGAGGCAAAGCAGTGCAAGGCAAAGCAAAGCAGTGCAAACTTGTACAAGGAAAGTCCCAGCAGGGCCAGGAAACGTAGAGCAAAGTAACGAAAGCAGTTTGAGGCAAGGCAAAGCAGAGCAGGGGTAGGACAAGCAGAGCAGAGAAAGTAAAACCAAGAGGTGCCAGGAATACAAAGCGAAGCAAGACAAAGGAAAGCGTGGCCTGAAAAAGCATGGCCAGGAAAGGCAACGCAGAGCAAGGCAAAGCGAAGCAGTGCAAACTTGTACAAGGAAAGTCCCAGCAGTGCCAGGAAACATAGAGCAAAGTAAAGAAAGCGGTTTGAGGAGGCAAGACAAAGCACAGCAGGGGTAGGAAAAGCAAAGCAGAGCAGAGAAGGTAAAGCAAAGCCGTGGCAAGTATACGAAGCAAAGGAAAACAAAGGAAAGCGTGGCCTGAAAAAGCATGGCCAGGAAAAGCAAAGCGCGGCGAGGAAAACCAAAGCCAAAAGGTCCAAAAATAAAACAAAGCAATACAATGAATATGTATCTAAAGTAAAAAAAATAAAATAAAATAAAAGGCAAAAAAAACCAACAAGCAAAGCAGGGCCAGGAAAAGCAAAGTAAAGCGTGTCCAGGAAAGGCAAAGCAGTGCAAGGCAGAGCAAAGCAAAGGAAAGTAGCACAAGGAAAAGCAAAGCAGTGCCAGGAAATGTAGAGCAAAAGAAAGAAAGCAGTTTGAGGAGGCAAGGCAAAGCACAGCAGGGGTAGGAAAAGAAAGCAACGTAGAGAAGGAAAAGCAAAGCAGTGCCAGGAATACAAAGCAAAGCAAAACAAAGGAAAGCATGGCCTGAAAAAGCATGGCCCGGAAAGGCAACGCAGAGCAAGGCAAAGCGAAGCAGTGCAAACTCGTACAAGGAAAGTCCCAGCAGGGCCAGGAAACGTAGAGCAAAGTAAAGAAAGCAGTTTGAGGTGAGACAAAGCACAGCAGGGGTAGGAAAAGCAAAGCAGAGCAGAGAAGGTAAAGCAAAGCCGTGGCAGGAATACGAAGCAAAGGAAAACAAAGGAAAGCATGGCCTGAAAAAGCATGGCCAGGAAAGGCAAAGCAGAGCAAGGCAAAGCAAAGCAGTGCAAACTCGTACAAGGAAAGTCCCAGCAGGGCCAGGAAACGTAGAGCAAAGTAACGAAAGCAGTTTGAGGCGAGGCAAAGCAGAGCAGAGAAAGTAGAACCAAGAGGTGCCAGGAATACAAAGCGAAGCGAAGCAAGACAAAGGAAAGCATGGCCTGAAAAAGCATGGCCAGGAAAAGCAAAGCGCGGCCAGGAAGACCAAAGCAAAAAGGTCCAAAAATAAAACAAAGCAATGCAATGAAAATGTATCTATATTAAAATAAAACAAACAAACAAACAAACAAACAAAACAAAAAAACGCAAAAAAAAAGACCAAGCAAAGCAGGGCCAGGAAAAGCAAAGAAAAGCGTGTCCAGGAAAGGCAAAGCGGTGCAAGGCAGAGCAAAGCAAAGGAAAGTAGCACAAGGAAAAGCAAAGCAGGGCCAGGAAATGTAGAGCAAAAGAAAGAAAGCAGTTTGAGGAGGCAAAGCAAAGCACAGCAGGGGTAGGAAAAACAGAGCAGAGCAGAGAAAGTAAAACCAAGAGGTGCCTGGAATAAAAAGCAAAGCAAAACAAAGGAAAGCGTGGCCGGAAAAAGCACGGCCAGGAAAGGCAAAGCAGAGCAAGGCAAAGCAAAGCAGTGCAAACTCGTACAAGGAAAGTCCCAGCAGGGCCAGGAAAGGTAGAGCAAAGTAACGAAAGCAGTTGGAGGCAAGGCAAAGCAGAGCAGAGAAAGTAAAACCTAGAGGTGCCAGGAATACAAAGCGAAGCGAAGCAAGACAAAGGAAAGCATGGCCTGAAAAAGCAAAAGAAAACATGGCCAGTGGAGGCAAAGCAGAGCAAGGCAAAGCAAAGCAGTGCAAACTCGTACAAGGAAAGTCCCAGCAGTGCCAGGAAACGTAGAGCAAAGTAAAGAAAGCAGTTTGAGGCAAGGCAAAGCACAGCAGGGGCAGGAAAAGCAAAGCAGAGCAGAGAAGGTAAAACCAAGAGGTGCCAAGAATACGAAGCAAAAAAAAGACCAAGCAAAGCAGGGCCAGGAAAAGCAAAGTAAAGCGTGTCCAGGAAAGGCAAAGCAGTGCAAGGCAGAGCAAAGCAAAGGAAAGTAGCACAAGGAAAAGCAAAGCAGTACCAGGAAATGTAGAGCAAAAGAAAGAAAGCAGTTAGAGGAGGCAAGGCAAAGCACAGCAGGCGTAGGAAAAGCAAAGCAGAGCAGAGAAGGTAAAGCAAAGCCGTGGCAGGAATACAAAGCGAAGCAAAACAAAGGAAAGCGTGGCCTGAAAAAGCATGGCCCGGAAAGGCAACCCAGAGCAAGGCAAAGCAAAGCAGTGCAAACTGGTACAAGGAAAGTCTCAGCAGTGCCAGGAAACGTAGAGCAAAGTAAAGAAAGCAGTTTGAGGCGAGGCAAAGCACAGCAGGGGTAGGAAAAGCAAAGCAGAGCAGAGAAGGTAAAGCAAAGCCGTGACAGGAATACAAAGCAAAGCAAAACAAAGGAAAGCGTGGCCTGAAAAACAAAAGAAAACATGGCCAGTGGAGGCAAAGCAGAGCAAGACAAAGCAAAGCAAAGCAAAGTGAAGTAGCACGAGGAAAAGCAAAGCATTGCCAGGAAAGTCAAAGCAAACAAAGCAAAGCAAAGCAATCTGAGGGAAAGCACAGCAGGGGCAGGAACAGCAGAGGAAAGTAGAGAAGGAAAACCAAAAGTGTGCCCGGAAGAGCAGAGCAGAGCAAAGCAAAGCAGAGCAAGGAAAAACAAAGAGAAGCGAAGCAAATGTAAGGAGCTGGCGGCCAGCCCTCCTGCCGGTTCCCAGTGTCTGCGGGGCAAAGACCGCAAGGCCCTCATGCCGGGTAGAGCTGGCGGCCAGACTCGGACGGTGGCTGTACCCTGCTCGCCCGCTCCCTGGCCTCCCTGACACCTCATAGTCCGCCGTGACAGCGGGCAAGAACCATGTCTTGCTTTACCTGGTTTTATCTTTATTTATTTATTTATTTATTTATTTATTGTTGGCTTCCATCCAATGTAGTTGTGGGAATCATGTAGTTACTTACCGTCGTTGAAAACCTCACCCAACGCCGTCCCCAGACGAATAGCAGTGGGGCCCGCCTAGCGGCAGGCCACACGGCTGGGGCCACAGAACTGACCATGTCGGGTGGCCGGGCCTGCTGCCCCCACCCTCGAGTTGCGAGGGGACAGTGTCCGGGCTGCGGGGAGGCCCAGCTGTGTGTCTGAGGGTTTATGCGTTCCGAAATATACCGATAGCCTCATCGGCAAAATCGTCGGGACAGTCTGCAAAGGAAGCCTAGCGCAGCACAGGAGAGCAGAGAAATGAAGAGGAAAGCAGAGCAAGGCAAAGCAAAGCAGTGCAAACTGGTACAAGGAAAGTCCCAGCAGTGCCAGGAAACGTAGAGCAAAGTAAAGAAAGCAGTTGGAGGCAAGGCAAAGCAGAGCAGAGAAAGTAAAGCCTAGAGGTGCCAGGAATACAAAGCGAAGCAAAGCAAGACAAAGGAAAGCGTGGCCTGAAAAAGCAAAAGAAAACATGGCCAGTGGAGGCAAAGCAGTGCAAGGCAAAGCAAAGCAGTGCAAACTTGTACAAGCAAAGTCCCAGCAGGGCCGGGAAACGTAGAGCAAAGTAAAGAAAGCAGTTTGAGGCAAGGCAAAGCACAGCAGGGGTAGGAAAAGCAGAGCAGAGAAGGTAAAACCAAGAGGCGCCAGGAATACAAAGCGAAGCAAGACAAAGGAAAGCATGGCCTGAAAAAGCATGGCCAGGAAAGGCAAAGCAGAGCAAGGCAAAGCAAAGCAGTGCAAACTCGTACAAGGAAAGTCCCAGCAGGGCCAGGAAAGGTAGAGCAAAGTAACGAAAGCAGTTGGAGGCAAGGCAAAGCAGAACAGAGAAAGTAAAACCTAGAGGTGCCAGGAATACAAAGCGAAGCGAAGCAAGACAAAGGAAAGCGTGGCCTGAAAAAGCAAAAGAAAACATGGCCAGTGGAGGCAAAGCAGAGCAAGGCAAAGCAAAGCAGTGCAAACTCGAACAAGGAAAGTCCCAGCAGTGCCAGGAAACGTAGAGCAAAGTAACGAAAGCAGTTTGAGGCAAGGCAAAGCACAGCAGGGGTAGGAAAAGCAAAGCAGAGCAGAGAAGGTAAAGCAAAGCCGTGGCAGGAATACAAAGCAAAGCAAAACAAAGGAAAGCATGGCCTGAAAAAGCAAAAGAAAACATGGCCAGTGGAGGCAAAGCAGAGCAAGGCAAAGCAAAGCAAAGCAAAGCGAAGTAGCACGAGGAAAAGCAAAGCATTGCCAGGAAAGACAAAGCAAACAAAGCAAAGCAAAGCAATCTGAGGCAAAGCACAGCAGGGCCAGGAACAGCAGAGGAAAGTAGAGAAGGAAAACCAAAAGTGTGCCCGGAAGAGCAGAGCAGAGCAAAGCAAAGCAGAGCAAGGAAAAACAAAGAGAAGCGAAGCAAATGTAAGGAGCTGGCGGCCAGCCCTCCTGCCGGTTCCCAGTGTCTGCGGGGCAAAGACCGCAAGGCCCTCATGCTGGGTAGAGCTGGCGGCCAGACTCGGACGGTGGCTGTACCCTGCTCGCCCGCTCCCCGGCCTCCCTGACACCTCATAGTCCGCCGTGACAGCGGGCAAGAACCATGTCTTGCTTTACCTGGTTTTATCTTTATTTATTTATTTATTTATTTATTTATTGTTGGCTTCCATCCAATGTAGTTGTGGGAATCATGTAGTTACTTACCGTCGTTGAAAACCTCACCCAACGCCGTCCCCAGACAAATAGCAGTGGGGCCCGCCTAGCGGCAGGCCACATGGCTGGGGCCACAGAACTGACCATGTCGGGTGGCCAGGCCTGCTGCCCCCACCCTCGAGTTGCGAGGGGACAGTGTCCGGGCTGCGGGGAGGCCCAGCTGTGTGTCTGAGGGTTTATGCGTTCCGAAATATACCGATAGCCTCATCGGCAAAATCGTCGGGACAGTCTGCAAAGGAAGCCTAGCGCAGCACAGGAGAGCAGAGAAATGAAGAGGAAAGCAGAGCAAGGCAAAGCAAAGCAGTGCAAACTGGTACAAGGAAAGTCCCAGCAGTGCCAGGAAACGTAGAGCAGAGTAAAGAAAGCAGTTTGAGGCGAGGCAAAGCACAGCAGGAGTAGGAAAAGCAAAGCAGAGCAGAGAAGGTAAAGCAAAGCTGTGGCAGGAAAACAAAGCGAAGCAAGACAAAGGAAAGCGTGGCCTGAAAAAGCAAAAGAAAACATGGCCAGTGGAGGCAAAGCAGTGCAAGGCAAAGCAAAGCAGTGCAAACTTGTACAAGGAAAGTCCCAGCAGGGCC
Source organism: Anser anser (assembly GCF_964211835.1). Lineage (NCBI taxonomy): Eukaryota > Metazoa > Chordata > Aves > Anseriformes > Anatidae > Anser > Anser anser. Next base: position 75,373 of record NW_028154074.1, on the reverse strand, counting down.
AGGAAACGTAGAGCAAAGTAACGAAAGCAGTTTGAGGCAAGGCAAAGCAGAGCAGGGGTAGGACAAGCAGAGCAGAGAAAGTAAAACCAAGAGGTGCCAGGAATACAAAGCGAAGCAAGACAAAGGAAAGCGTGGCCTGAAAAAGCATGGCCAGGAAAGGCAACGCAGAGCAAGGCAAAGCGAAGCAGTGCAAACTTGTACAAGGAAAGTCCCAGCAGTGCCAGGAAACATAGAGCAAAGTAAAGAAAGCAGTTTGAGGAGGCAAGACAAAGCACAGCAGGGGTAGGAAAAGCAAAGCAGAGCAGAGAAGGTAAAGCAAAGCCGTGGCAAGTATACGAAGCAAAGGAAAACAAAGGAAAGCGTGGCCTGAAAAAGCATGGCCAGGAAAAGCAAAGCGCGGCGAGGAAAACCAAAGCCAAAAGGTCCAAAAATAAAACAAAGCAATGCAATGAATATGTATCTAAAGTAAAAAAAATAAAATAAAATAAAAGGCAAAAAAAACCAACAAGCAAAGCAGGGCCAGGAAAAGCAAAGTAAAGCGTGTCCAGGAAAGGCAAAGCAGTGCAAGGCAGAGCAAAGCAAAGGAAAGTAGCACAAGGAAAAGCAAAGCAGTGCCAGGAAATGTAGAGCAAAAGAAAGAAAGCAGTTTGAGGAGGCAAGGCAAAGCACAGCAGGGGTAGGAAAAGAAAGCAACGTAGAGAAGGAAAAGCAAAGCAGTGCCAGGAATACAAAGCAAAGCAAAACAAAGGAAAGCATGGCCTGAAAAAGCATGGCCCGGAAAGGCAACGCAGAGCAAGGCAAAGCGAAGCAGTGCAAACTCGTACAAGGAAAGTCCCAGCAGGGCCAGGAAACGTAGAGCAAAGTAAAGAAAGCAGTTTGAGGTGAGACAAAGCACAGCAGGGGTAGGAAAAGCAAAGCAGAGCAGAGAAGGTAAAGCAAAGCCGTGGCAGGAATACGAAGCAAAGGAAAACAAAGGAAAGCATGGCCTGAAAAAGCATGGCCAGGAAAGGCAAAGCAGAGCAAGGCAAAGCAAAGCAGTGCAAACTTGTACAAGGAAAGTCCCAGCAGGGCCAGGAAACGTAGAGCAAAGTAACGAAAGCAGTTTGAGGCGAGGCAAAGCAGAGCAGAGAAAGTAGAACCAAGAGGTGCCAGGAATACAAAGCGAAGCGAAGCAAGACAAAGGAAAGCATGGCCTGAAAAAGCATGGCCAGGAAAAGCAAAGCGCGGCCAGGAAGACCAAAGCAAAAAGGTCCAAAAATAAAACAAAGCAATGCAATGAAAATGTATCTATATTAAAATAAAACAAACAAACAAACAAACAAACAAACAAAACAAAAAAACGCAAAAAAAAAGACCAAGCAAAGCAGGGCCAGGAAAAGCAAAGAAAAGCGTGTCCAGGAAAGGCAAAGCGGTGCAAGGCAGAGCAAAGCAAAGGAAAGTAGCACAAGGAAAAGCAAAGCAGGGCCAGGAAATGTAGAGCAAAAGAAAGAAAGCAGTTTGAGGAGGCAAAGCAAAGCACAGCAGAGGTAGGAAAAACAGAGCAGAGCAGAGAAAGTAAAACCAAGAGGTGCCTGGAATAAAAAGCAAAGCAAAACAAAGGAAAGCGTGGCCGGAAAAAGCACGGCCAGGAAAGGCAAAGCAGAGCAAGGCAAAGCAAAGCAGTGCAAACTCGTACAAGGAAAGTCCCAGCAGGGCCAGGAAAGGTAGAGCAAAGTAACGAAAGCAGTTGGAGGCAAGGCAAAGCAGAGCAGAGAAAGTAAAACCTAGAGGTGCCAGGAATACAAAGCGAAGCGAAGCAAGACAAAGGAAAGCATGGCCTGAAAAAGCAAAAGAAAACATGGCCAGTGGAGGCAAAGCAGAGCAAGGCAAAGCAAAGCAGTGCAAACTCGTACAAGGAAAGTCCCAGCAGTGCCAGGAAACGTAGAGCAAAGTAAAGAAAGCAGTTTGAGGCAAGGCAAAGCACAGCAGGGGCAGGAAAAGCAAAGCAGAGCAGAGAAGGTAAAACCAAGAGGTGCCAAGAATACGAAGCAAAAAAAAGACCAAGCAAAGCAGGGCCAGGAAAAGCAAAGTAAAGCGTGTCCAGGAAAGGCAAAGCAGTGCAAGGCAGAGCAAAGCAAAGGAAAGTAGCACAAGGAAAAGCAAAGCAGTACCAGGAAATGTAGAGCAAAAGAAAGAAAGCAGTTAGAGGAGGCAAGGCAAAGCACAGCAGGCGTAGGAAAAGCAAAGCAGAGCAGAGAAGGTAAAGCAAAGCCGTGGCAGGAATACAAAGCGAAGCAAAACAAAGGAAAGCGTGGCCTGAAAAAGCATGGCCCGGAAAGGCAACCCAGAGCAAGGCAAAGCAAAGCAGTGCAAACTGGTACAAGGAAAGTCTCAGCAGTGCCAGGAAACGTAGCGCAAAGTAAAGAAAGCAGTTTGAGGCGAGGCAAAGCACAGCAGGGGTAGGAAAAGCAAAGCAGAGCAGAGAAGGTAAAGCAAAGCCGTGGCAGGAATACAAAGCAAAGCAAAACAAAGGAAAGCGTGGCCTGAAAAACAAAAGAAAACATGGCCAGTGGAGGCAAAGCAGAGCAAGACAAAGCAAAGCAAAGCAAAGTGAAGTAGCACGAGGAAAAGCAAAGCATTGCCAGGAAAGACAAAGCAAACAAAGCAAAGCAAAGCAATCTGAGGCAAAGCACAGCAGGGGCAGGAACAGCAGAGGAAAGTAGAGAAGGAAAACCAAAAGTGTGCCCGGAAGAGCAGAGCAGAGCAAAGCAAAGCAGAGCAAGGAAAAACAAAGAGAAGCGAAGCAAATGTAAGGAGCTGGCGGCCAGCCCTCCTGCCGGTTCCCAGTGTCTGCGGGGCAAAGACCGCAAGGCCCTCATGCCGGGTAGAGCTGGCGGCCAGACTCGGACGGTGGCTGTACCCTGCTCGCCCGCTCCCCGGCCTCCCTGACACCTCATAGTCCGCCGTGACAGCGGGCAAGAACCATGTCTTGCTTTACCTGGTTTTATCTTTATTTATTTATTTATTTATTTATTTATTTATTTATTTATTGTTGGCTTCCATCCAATGTAGTTGTGGGAATCATGTAGTTACTTACCGTCGTTGAAATTCTCACCCAACGCCGTCCCCAGACGAATAGCAGTGGGGCCCGCCTAGCGGCAGGCCACACGGCTGGGGCCACAGAACTGACCATGTCGGGTGGCCGGGCCTGCTGCCCCCACCTTCGAGTTGCGAGGGGACAGTGTCCGGGCTGCGGGGAGGCCCAGCTGTGTGTCTGAGGGTTTATGCGTTCCGAAATATACCGATAGCCTCATCGGCAAAATCGTCGGGACGGTCTGCAAAGGAAGCCTAGCGCAGCACAGGAGAGCAGAGAAATGAAGAGGAAAGCAGAGCAAGGCAAAGCAAAGCAGTGCAAACTGGTACAAGGAAAGTCCCAGCAGTGCCAGGAAACGTAGAGCAAAGTAAAGAAAGCAGTTGGAGGCAAGGCAAAGCAGAGCAGAGAAAGTAAAGCCTAGAGGTGCCAGGAATACAAAGCGAAGCGAAGCAAGACAAAGGAAAGCGTGGCCTGAAAAAGCAAAAGAAAACATGGCCAGTGGAGGCAAAGCAGTGCAAGGAAAAGCAAAGCAGTGCAAACTTGTACAAGCAAAGTCCCAGCAGGGCCAGGAAACGTAGAGCAAAGTAACGAAAGCAGTTTGAGGCAAGGCAAAGCAGAGCAGGGGTAGGAAAAGCAGAGCAGAGCAGGGAAAGTAAAACCAAGAGGCGCCAGGAATACAAAGCGAAGCAAGACAAAGGAAAGCGTGGCCCGAAAAAGCATGGCCAGGAAAGGCAACGCAGAGCAAGGCAAAGCAAAGCAGTGCAAACTTGTACAAGGAAAGTCCCAGCAGTGCCAGGAAACGTAGAGCAAAGTAACGAAAGCAGTTTGAGGCGAGGCAAAGCACATCAGCGGTAGGACAAGCAGAGCAGAGCAGAGAAGGTAAAACCAAGAGGTGCCAGGAATACGAAGCGAAGCAAGACAAAGGAAAGCGTGGCCGGAAAAAGCATGGCCAGGAAAGGCAACGCAGAGCAAGGCAAAGCAAAGCAGTGCAAACTTGTACAAGGAAAGTCCCAGCAGTGCCAGGAAACGTAGAGCAAAGTAAAGAAAGCAGTTGGAGGCAAGGCAAAGCAGAGCAGGGGTAGGAAAAGCAAAGCGGAGCAGAGAAGGTAAAGCAAAGCCGTGGCAGGAATACAAAGCAAAGCAAAACAAAGGAAAGCGTGGCCTGAAAAGCAAAAGAAAACATGGCCAGTGGAGGCAAAGCCGAGCAAGGCAAAGCAAAGCCCTGCTAGGGAAAAGAATGCGGCATAAGGAAAAGAAATGACAAGCAGGGCCAGGGAAAGCAAAGCGCGGCCAGGAAAACCAAAGCAAAGAGGTCCAAAAATAAAACAAAGCAATGCAATGAATGTGTAACTATATTAAAAAAACAAACAAACAAACAAAAAAAACGCAAAAAAAAGACCAAGCAAAGCAGGGCCAGGAAAAGCAAAGTAAAGCGTGTCCAGGAAAGGCAAAGCAGTGCAAGGCAGAGCAAAGCAAAGGAAAGTAGCACAAGGAAAAGCAAAGCAGTACCAGGAAATGTAGAGCAAAAGAAAGAAAGCAGTTAGAGGAGGCAAGGCAAAGCACAGCAGGCGTAGGAAAAGCAAAGCAGAGCAGAGAAGGTAAAGCAAAGCCGTGGCAGGAATACAAAGCGAAGCAAAACAAAGGAAAGCGTGGCCTGAAAAAGCATGGCCCGGAAAGGCAACCCAGAGCAAGGCAAAGCAAAGCAGTGCAAACTGGTACAAGGAAAGTCTCAGCAGTGCCAGGAAACGTAGAGCAAAGTAAAGAAAGCAGTTTGAGGCGAGGCAAAGCACAGCAGGGGTAGGAAAAGCAAAGCAGAGCAGAGAAGGTAAAACAAAGCCGTGGCAGGAATACAAAGCAAAGCAAAACAAAGGAAAGCGTGGCCTGAAAAACAAAAGAAAACATGGCCAGTGGAGGCAAAGCAGAGCAAGACAAAGCAAAGCAAAGCAAAGTGAAGTAGCACGAGGAAAAGCAAAGCATTGCCAGGAAAGACAAAGCAAACAAAGCAAAGCAAAGCAATCTGAGGCAAAGCAAAGCAAAGCAGGGGCAGGAACAGCAGAGGAAAGCAGAGAAGGAAAAGCAAAAGTGTGCCCGGAAGAGCAGAGCAGAGCAAAGCAAAGCAGAGCAAGGAAAAAGAAAGAGAAGCGAAGCAAATGTAAGGAGCTGGCGGCCAGCCCTCCTGCCGGTTCCCAGTGTCTGCGGGGCAAAGACCGCAGGGCCCTCATGCCGGGTAGAGCTGGCGGCCAGACTCGGACGGTGGCTGTACCCTGCTCGCCCGCTCCCCGGCCTCCCTGACACCTCATAGTCCGCCGTGACAGCGGGCAAGAACCATGTCTTGCTTTACCTGGTTTTATCTTTATTTATTTATTTATTTATTTATTTATTTATTTATTGTTGGCTTCCATCCAATGTAGTTGTGGGAATCATGTAGTTACTTACCGTCGTTGAAAACCTCACCCAACGCCGTCCCCAGACGAATAGCAGTGGGGCCCGCCTAGCGGCAGGCCACACGGCTGGGGCCACAGAACTGACCATGTCGGGTGGCCGGGCCTGCTGCCCCCACCCTCGAGTTGCGAGGGGACAGTGTCCGGGCTGCGGGGAGGCCCAGCTGTGTGTCTGAGGGTTTATGCGTTCCTAAATATACCGATCGCCTCATCGGCAAAATCGTCGGGACGGTCTGCAAAGGAAGCCTAGCGCAGCACAGGAGAGCAGAGCAATGAAGAGGAAAGCCGAGCAAGGCAAAGCAAAGCCCTGCTAGGGAAAAGAATGCGGCATAATGAAAAGAAATGACAGGCAGGGCCAGGCAAAGCAAACGCGGCCAGGAAAACCAAAGCAAAAAGGTCCAAAAATAAAACAAAGCAATAAAATGAATATGTATCTATATTAACAAAAAAAAAAAAAAAGAAAAAAAAAAGAAACAACAACAACAAAAAAAATAAAAGTAATCTGAGGCAAACCAATCTGAGGCAAAGGAAAGCAAAGCAGAGGCAAAAACAGCAGAGGAAAGCAGAGAAGGAAAAGCAAAACTGTGCCCGGTAGAGCAGAGCAAAGCAAAGCAGAGCAAGGAAAAACAAAGAGAAGCGAAGCAAATGTAAGGAGCTGGCGGCCAGCACTCCTGCCGGTTCCCAGTGTCTGCGGGGCAAAGACCGCAGGGCCCTCATGCTGGGTAGAGCTGGTGGCCAGACTCGGACGGTGGCTGTACCCTGCTCGCCCGCTCCCCGGCCTCCCTGAACCCTCATAGTCCGCCGTGACAGTGGGCAAGAACCATGTCTTGCTTTACCTTTTTTTTTTTTTTCTTTTTTCTTTTTTCCCTGCATTTATTTATTTATTTATTGTTGCCTTCCATCCAATGTAGTTGTGGGAATCACATATTTACTGATCGTCGTTCAAAACCTCACCCAACGCCGTCCCCAGACGGGTAGCAGTGGGGCCCGCCTAGCGGCAGGACACACGGCTGGGGCCACAGAACTGACCGTGTCGGGTGGCTGGGCCTGCTGCCCCCACCCTCGAGTTGCGAGGGGACAGTGTCCGGGCTGCGGGGAGGCCCAGCAGTGTGTCTGAGGGTTTATGCGTTCCGAAATATACCGATAGCCTCATCGGCAAAATCGTCGGGACGGTCTGCAAAGGAAGCCTAGCGCAGCACAGGAGAGCAGAGCAATGAAGAGGAAAGCCGAGCAAGGCAAAGCAAAGCAGTGCAAACTTGTACAAGGAAAGTCCCAGCAGTGCCAGGAAAGGTAGAGCAAAGTAACGAAAGCGGTTTGAGGAGGCAAGGCAAAGCACAGCAGGGGTAGGAAAAGCAAAGCAGAGCATAGAAGGTAAAACCAAGAGGCGCCAGGAATACGAAGCAAAGGAAAACAAAGGAAAGCATGGCCTGAAAAAGCATGGCCAGGAAAGGCAACGCAGAGCAAGGCAAAGCAAAGCAGTGCAAACTCGAACAAGGAAAGTCCCAGCAGTGCCAGGAAACGTAGAGCAAAGTAACGAAAGCAGTTGGAGGCAAGGCAAAGCAGAGCAGAGAAAGTAAAACCAAGAGGTGCCAGGAATACAAAGCGAAGCGAAGCAAGACAAAGGAAAGCATGGCCTGAAAAAGCATGGCCAGGAAAAGCAAAGCGCGGCCAGGAAGACCAAAGCAAAAAGGTCCAAAAATAAAACAAAGCAATGCAATGAATATGTATCTAAAGTAAAAAAAATAAAATAAAATAAAATAAAAGGCAAAAAAAACCAACAAGCAAAGCAGGGCCAGGAAAAGCAAAGTAAAGCGTGTCCAGGAAAGGCAAAGCAGTGCAAGGCAGAGCAAAGCAAAGGAAAGTAGCACAAGGAAAAGCAAAGCAGTGCCAGGAAATGTAGAGCAAAAGAAAGAAAGCAGTTTGAGGAGGCAAGGCAAAGCACAGCAGGGGTAGGAAAAGAAAGCAACGTAGAGAAGGAAAAGCAAAGCAGTGCCAGGAATACAAAGCAAAGCAAAACAAAGGAAAGCATGGCCTGAAAAAGCATGGCCCGGAAAGGCAACGCAGAGCAAGGCAAAGCGAAGCAGTGCAAACTCGTACAAGGAAAGTCCCAGCAGGGCCAGGAAACGTAGAGCAAAGTAAAGAAAGCAGTTTGAGGCAAGGCAAAGCACAGCAGGGGTAGGAAAAGCAAAGCAGAGCAGAGAAGGTAAAGCAAAGCCGTGGCAGGAATACGAAGCAAAGGAAAACAAAGGAAAGCATGGCCTGAAAAAGCATGGCCAGGAAAGGCAAAGCAGAGCAAGGCAAAGCAAAGCAGTGCAAACTCGTACAAGGAAAGTCCCAGCAGGGCCAGGAAACGTAGAGCAAAGTAACGAAAGCAGTTTGAGGCGAGGCAAAGCAGAGCAGAGAAAGTAAAACCAAGAGGTGCCAGGAATACAAACCGAAGCGAAGCAAGACAAAGGAAAGCATGGCCTGAAAAAGCATGGCCAGGAAAAGCAAAGCGTGGCCAGGAAGACCAAAGCAAAAAGGTCCAAAAATAAAACAAAGCAATGCAATGAAAATGTATCTATATTAAAATAAAACAAACAAACAAACAAACAAACAAAACAAAAAAACGCAAAAAAAAGACCAAGCAAAGCAGGGCCAGGAAAAGCAAAGAAAAGCGTGTCCAGGAAAGGCAAAGCGGTGCAAGGCAGAGCAAAGCAAAGGAAAGTAGAACAAGGAAAAGCAAAGCAGGGCCAGGAAATGTAGAGCAAAAGAAAGAAAGCAGTTTGAGGAGGCAAGGCAAAGCACAGCAGGGGTAGGAAAAACAGAGCAGAGCAGAGAAAGTAAAACCAAGAGGTGCCTGGAATAAAAAGCAAAGCAAAACAAAGGAAAGCGTGGCCGGAAAAAGCACGGCCAGGAAAGGCAAAGCAGAGCAAGGCAAAGCAAAGCAGTGCAAACTCGTACAAGGAAAGTCCCAGCAGGGCCAGGAAAGGTAGAGCAAAGTAACGAAAGCGGTTTGAGGAGGCAAGGCAAAGCAGAGCAGAGAAAGTAAAACCTAGAGGTGCCAGGAATACAAAGCGAAGCGAAGCAAGACAAAGGAAAGCATGGCCTGAAAAAGCAAAAGAAAACATGGCCAGTGGAGGCAAAGCAGAGCAAGGAAAAAGGAAAGCAGTGCAAACTCGTACAAGGAAAGTCCCAGCAGTGCCAGGAAACGTAGAGCAAAGTAAAGAAAGCAGTTTGAGGCAAGGCAAAGCACAGCAGGGGTAGGAAAAGCAAAGCAGAGCAGAGAAGGTAAAGCAAAGCCGTGGCAGGAATACAAAGCAAAGCAAAACAAAGGAAAGCGTGGCCTGAAAAAGCAAAAGAAAACATGGCCAGTGGAGGCAAAGCAGAGCAAGGCAAAGCAAAGCAAAGCAAAGCGAAGTAGCATGAGGAAAAGCAAAGCATTGCCAGGAAAGACAAAGCAAACAAAGCAAAGCAAAGCAATCAGAGGCAAAGCACAGCAGGGGCAGGAACAGCAGAGGAAAGTAGAGAAGGAAAACCAAAAGTGTGCCCGGAAGAGCAGAGCAGAGCAAAGCAAAGCAGAGCAAGGAAAAACAAAGAGAAGCGAAGCAAATGTAAGGAGCTGGCGGCCAGCCCTCCTGCCGGTTCCCAGTGTCTGCGGGGCAAAGACCGCAAGGCCCTCATGCCGGGTAGAGCTGGCGGCCAGACTCGGACGGTGGCTGTACCCTGCTCGCCCGCTCCCCGGCCTCCCTGACACCTCATAGTCCGCCGTGACAGCGGGCAAGAACCATGTCTTGCTTTACCTGGTTTTATCTTTATTTATTTATTTATTTATTTATTTATTTATTTATTGTTGGCTTCCATCCAATGTAGTTGTGGGAATCATGTAGTTACTTACCGTCGTTGAAAACCTCACCCAACGCCGTCCCCAGACAAATAGCAGTGGGGCCCGCCTAGCGGCAGGCCACACGGCTGGGGCCACAGAACTGACCATGTCGGGTGGCCGGGCCTGCTGCCCCCACCCTCGAGTTGCGAGGGGACAGTGTCCGGGCTGCGGGGAGGCCCAGCTGTGTGTCTGAGGGTTTATGCGTTCCGAAATATACCGATAGCCTCATCGGCAAAATCGTCGGGACAGTCTGCAAAGGAAGCCTAGCGCAGCACAGGAGAGCAGAGAAATGAAGAGGAAAGCAGAGCAAGGCAAAGCAAAGCAGTGCAAACTGGTACAAGGAAAGTCCCAGCAGTGCCAGGAAACGTAGAGCAGAGTAAAGAAAGCAGTTTGAGGCAAGGCAAAGCACAGCAGGGGTAGGAAAAGCAAAGCACAGCAGAGAAGGTAAAGCAAAGCTGTGGCAGGAAAACAAAGCGAAGCAAGACAAGGGAAAGCATGGCCTGAAAAAGCATGGCCCGGAAAGGCAACGCAGAGCAAGGCAAAGCGAAGCAGTGCAAGCTTGTACAAGGAAAGTCCCAGCAGTGCCAGGAAACGTAGAGCAAAGTAAAGAAAGCAGTTTGAGGCAAGGCAAAGCAAAGCAGAGAAAGTAAAACCTAGAGGTGCCAGGAATACAAAGCGAAGCGAAGCAAGACAAAGGAAAGCGTGGCCGAAAAAAGCATGGCCCGGAAAGGCAACGCAGAGCAAGGCAAAGCAAAGCAGTGCAAACTCGTACAAGGAAAGTCCGAGAAGTGCCAGGAAACGTAGAGCAAAGTAAAGAAAGCAGTTTCCAGTGGAGAACCCCGGTGACTCCAGAGAGTGCACTGGCACCACTGGGGATGCACCCCAGTGAGTCCAGAGAGTGCACTGGCACCACTGGGGATGCAGTGCAGTGAGTCCAGAGAGTGCACTGGCACCACTGGGGATGCAGTGCAGTGACTCCAGAGAGTGCACTGGCACCACTGGGGATGCACCCCGGTGAGTCTAGAGAGTGCACTGGCACCACTGGGGATGCGGTGCAGTGAGTCCGGAGAGTGCACTAGCACCACTGGGGTTGCGGTGCAGTGAGTCCAGAGAGTGCACTGGCACCCCTGGGGATGCACTGCAGTGACTCCATAGAGTGCACTGGCACCACTGGGGATGCACTGCAGTGATCCAGAGAGTGCACTGGCACCACTGGGGATGCAGTGCAGTGAGTCCAGAGAGTGCACTGGCACCACTGGGGATGCAGTGCAGTGAGTCCAGAGAGTGCACTGGCACCACTGGGGATGGTCATTAGTGAGTCCAGAGAGTGCACTGGCACCACTGGGGATGCAGTGCAGTGAGTCCAGAGAGTGCACTGGCACCCCTGGGGATGCAGTGCAGTGACTCCATAGAGTGCACTGGCACCAATGGGGATGCAGTGCAGTGATCCATAGAGTGCACTGGCACCACTGGGGATGCACCCCGGTGAGTCCAGAGAGTGCACTGGCACCACTGGGTATGCAGTGCAGTGAGTCCAGAGAGTGCACTGGCACCACTGGGGATGCAGTGCAGTGAGTCCAGAGAGTACCCTGGCACCAGTGGGGATGCAGTGCAGTGAGTCCAGAGAGTGCACTGGCACCACTGGGGATGCAGTGCCGTGAGTCCAGAGAGTGCACTAGCACCACTGGGGATGCAGTGCCGTGTGTCCAGAGTGTGCACTGGCACCACTGGGGATGCACTGCAGTGAGTCCAGAGAGTGCACTGGCACCACTGGGGATGCAGTGCAGTGAGACCAGAGAGTGCATTGGCACCACTGGGGATACAGTGCAGTGAGTCCAGAGAGTTCACTGGCACCCCTGGGGATGCAGTGCCGTCAGTCCAGAGAGTGCACTGGCACCACCGGGAATTCAGTGCAGTGATCCAGAGAGTGCACTGGCACCACTGGGGATGCACCCCGGTGAGTCCAGAGAGTGCACTGGCACCACTGGGGATGCGGTGCAGTGAGTCCAGAGAGTGCACTGGCACCACTGGGGTTGCGGTGCAGTGAGTCCAGAGAGTGCACTGGCACCACTGGGGATGCACCCCGGTGAGTCCAGAGAGTGCACTGGCACCACTGGGGATGCACTGCAGTGAGTCCAGAGAGCGCACTGGCACCACTGGGGATGCAGTGCAGTAAGTGCAGAGAGTGCACTGGCACCACTGGGGATGCACTGCAGTGAGTCCAGAGAGTGCACTTGCACCACTGGGGATGCAGTGCAGTGAGTCCAGAGAGTGCACTGGCACCAGTGGGGATGCACTGCAGTGACTCCAGAGAGTGCACTGGCACCCCTGGGGATGCACTGCAGTGACTCCATAGAGTGCACTGGCACCACTGGGGATGCACTGCAGTGATCCAGAGAGTGCACTGGCACCACTGGGGATGCAGTGCAGTGAGTCCAGAGAGTGCACTGGCACCACTGGGGATGGTCATTAGTGAGTCCAGAGAGTGCACTGGCACCAATGGGGATGCACTGCAGTGAGTCCAGAGAGTGCACTGGCACCCCTGGGGATGCAGTGCAGTGATCCATAGAGTGCACTGGCACCACTGGGGATGCAGTGCAGTGAGTCCAGAGAGTGCACTGGCACCACTGGGGATGCACTGCAGTGAGTCCAGAGAGTGCACTGGCACCACTGGGGATGGTCATTAGTGAGTCCTGAGAGTAAACTGACACCAATGGGGATGCAGTGCAGTGAGTCCAGAGAGTGCACTGGCACCACTGGGGATGCAGTGCAGTGAGTCCAGAGAGTACCCTGGCACCAGTGGGGATGCAGTGCAGTGAGTCCAGAGAGTGCACTGGCACCACTGGGGATGAAGTGCCGTGAGTCCAGAGAGTGCACTAGCACCACTGGGGATGCAGTGCCGTGTGTCCAGAGTGTGCACTGGCACCACTGGTGATGCACTGCAGTGAGTCCAGAGAGTGCACTGGCACCACTGGGGATGCAGTGCAGTGAGTCCAGAGAGTGCATTGGCACCACTGGGGATACAGTGCAGTGAGTCCAGAGAGTTCACTGGCTCCACTGGGGATGCAGTGCTGTGAGTCCAGAGAGTGCACTGGCACCACCGGGAATTCAGTGCAGTGATCCAGAGAGTGCACTTGCACCACTGGGGATGCACTGCAGTGAGTCCAGAGAGTGCACTGGCACCACTGGGGATGCAGTGCAGTAAGTGCAGAGAGTGCACTGGCACCACTGGGGATGCACTGCAGTGAGTCCAGAGAGTGCACTTGCACCACTGGGGATGCAGTGCAGTGAGTCCAGAGAGTGCACTGGCACCACTGGGGATGCACTGCAGTGACTCCAGAGAGTGCACTGGCACCCCTGGGGATGCACTGCAGTGACTCCATAGAGTGCACTGGCACCACTGGGGATGCACTGCAGTGATCCAGAGAGTGCACTGGCACCACTGGGGATGGTCATTAGTGAGTGCAGAGAGTGCACTGGCACCACTGGGGATGCAGTGCAGTGAGTCCAGAGAGTGCACTGGCACCCCTGGGGATGCAGTGCAGTGACTCCATAGAGTGCACTGGCACCAATGGGGATGCAGTGCAGTGATCCATAGAGTGCACTGGCACCACTGGGGATGCAGTGCTGTGAGTCCAGAGAGTGCACTGGCACCACTGGGTATGCAGTGCAGTGAGTCCAGAGAGTGCACTGGCACCACTGGGGATGGTCATTAGTGAGTCCTGAGAGTAAACTGACACCAATGGGGATGCAGTGCAGTGAGTCCAGAGAGTGCACTGGCACCACTGGGGATGCAGTGCAGTGAGTCCAGAGAGTACCCTGGCACCAGTGGGGATGCAGTGCAGTGAGTCCAGAGAGTGCACTGGCACCACTGGTGATGCAGTGACGTGAGTCCAGAGAGTGCACTAGCACCACTGGGGATGCAGTGCTGTGTGTCCAGAGTGTGCACTGGCACCACTGGGGATGCACTGCAGTGAGTCCAGAGAGTGCACTGGCACCACTGGGGATGCAGTGCAGTGAGTCCAGAGAGTGCATTGGCACCACTGGGGATACAGTGCAGTGAGTCCAGAGAGTTCACTGGCACCACTGGGGATGCAGTGCTGTGAGTCCAGAGAGTGCACTGGCACCACCGGGAATTCAGTGCAGTGATCCAGAGAGTGCACTGGCACCACTGGGGATGCACCCCGGTGAGTCCAGAGAGTGCACTGGCACCACTGGTTATGCAGTGCAGTGAGTCCAGAGAGTGCCCTGGCACCACTGGGGATGCAGTTCAGTGAGTTCAGAGAATACACTGGCACCACTGGGGATGCACTGCAGTGACTCCAGAGAGTGCACTGGCACCCCTGGGGATGCACTGCAGTGACTCCATAGAGTGCACTGGCACCACTGGGGATGCACTGCAGTGATCCAGAGAGTGCACTGGCACCACTGGGGATGCAGTGCAGTGAGTCCAGAGAGTGCACTGGCACCACTGGGGATGGTCATTAGTGAGTCCAGAGAGTGCACTGGCACCAATGGGGATGCAGTGCAGTGAGTCCAGAGAGTGCACTGGCACCCCTGGGGATGCAGTGCAGTGATCCATAGAGTGCACTGGCACCACTGGGGATGCAGTGCAGTGAGTCCAGAGAGTGCACTGGCACCACTGGGGATGCACTGCAGTGAGTCCAGAGAGTGCACTGGCACCACTGGGGATGGTCATTAGTGAGTCCTGAGAGTAAACTGACACCAATGGGGATGCAGTGCAGTGAGTCCAGAGAGTGCACTGGCACCACTGGGGATGCAGTGCAGTGAGTCCAGAGAGTACCCTGGCACCACTGGGGATGCAGTGCAGTGAGTCCAGAGAGTGCACTGGCACCACTGGGGATGAAGTGCCGTGAGTCCAGAGAGTGCACTAGCACCACTGGGGATGCAGTGCCGTGTGTCCAGAGTGTGCACTGGCACCACTGGTGATGCACTGCAGTGAGTCCAGAGAGTGCACTGGCACCACTGGGGATGCAGTGCAGTGAGTCCAGAGAGTGCATTGGCACCACTGGGGATACAGTGCAGTGAGTCCAGAGAGTTCACTGGCTCCACTGGGGATGCAGTGCTGTGAGTCCAGAGAGTGCACTGGCACAACCGGGAATTCAGTGCAGTGATCCAGAGAGTGCACTGGCACCACTGGGGATGCACTGCAGTGAGTCCAGAGAGTGCACTGGCACCACTGGGGATGCAGTGCAGTAAGTGCAGAGAGTGCACTGGCACCACTGGGGATGCACTGCAGTGAGTCCAGAGAGTGCACTTGCACCACTGGGGATGCAGTGCAGTGAGTCCAGAGAGTGCACTGGCACCACTGGGGATGCACTGCAGTGACTCCAGAGAGTGCACTGGCACCCCTGGGGATGCACTGCAGTGACTCCATAGAGTGCACTGGCACCACTGGGGATGCACTGCAGTGATCCAGAGAGTGCACTGGCACCACTGGGGATGGTCATTAGTGAGTGCAGAGAGTGCACTGGCACCACTGGGGATGCAGTGCAGTGAGTCCAGAGAGTGCACTGGCACCCCTGGGGATGCAGTGCAGTGACTCCATAGAGTGCACTGGCACCAATGGGGATGCAGTGCAGTGATCCATAGAGTGCACTGGCACCACTGGGGATGCAGTGCTGTGAGTCCAGAGAGTGCACTGGCACCACTGGGTATGCAGTGCAGTGAGTCCAGAGAGTGCACTGGCACC
Organism: Anser anser; assembly: GCF_964211835.1. Classification (NCBI taxonomy): domain Eukaryota; kingdom Metazoa; phylum Chordata; class Aves; order Anseriformes; family Anatidae; genus Anser; species Anser anser. The sequence continues at coordinate 60,281 of NW_028154074.1, read as the reverse complement.
ACTGGGGATGGTCATTAGTGAGTCCTGAGAGTAAACTGACACCAATGGGGATGCAGTGCAGTGAGTCCAGAGAGTGCACTGGCACCACTGGGGATGCAGTGCAGTGAGTCCAGAGAGTACCCTGGCACCAGTGGGGATGCAGTGCAGTGAGTCCAGAGAGTGCACTGGCACCACTGGTGATGCAGTGACGTGAGTCCAGAGAGTGCACTAGCACCACTGGGGATGCAGTGCTGTGTGTCCAGAGTGTGCACTGGCACCACTGGGGATGCACTGCAGTGAGTCCAGAGAGTGCACTGGCACCACTGGGGATGCACCCCGGTGAGTCCAGAGAGTGCACTGGCACCACTGGTTATGCAGTGCAGTGAGTCCAGAGAGTGCCCTGGCACCACTGGGGATGCAGTTCAGTGAGTTCAGAGAATACACTGGCACCACTGGGGATGCAGTGCCGTGAGTCCAGAGAGTGCACTGGCACCACTGGGGATGCAGTGCAGTGAGTCCAGAGAGTGCACTGGCACCACTGGGGATGCACTGCAGTGAGTCCAGAGAGTGCACTGGCACCACTGGGGATGCACTGCAGTGAGTCCAGAGAGTGCACTGGCACCACTGGGGATGCAGTGCAGTGAGTCCAGAGAGTGCACTGGCACCACTGGGGATGCAGTGCAGTGAGTCCAGAGAATGCACTGGCACCACTGGGGATGCAGTGTAGTGAGTCCAGATAGTGCACTGGCACCACTGGGGATGCACTGCAGTGAGTCCAGAGAGTGCACTGGCACCACTGGGGATGCAGTGCAGTGAGTGCAGAGAGTGCACTGGCTCCACTGGGGATGCACTACAGTGAGTCCAGAGAATGCACTGGCACCACTGGGGATGCAGTGTAGTGAGTCCAGATAGTGCACTGGCACCACTGGGGATGCACTGCAGTGAGTCCAGAGAGTGCACTGGCACCACTGGGGATGCACTGCAGTGAGTCCAGAGAGTGCACTGGCACCACTGGGGATGCAGTGCAGTAAGTGCAGAGAGTGCACTGGCACCACTGGGGATGCACTGCAGTGAGTCCAGAGAGTGCACTTGCACCACTGGGGATGCAGTGCAGTGAGTCCAGAGAGTGCACTGGCACCACTGGGGATGCACTGCAGTGACTCCAGAGAGTGCACTGGCACCCCTGGGGATGCACTGCAGTGACTCCATAGAGTGCACTGGCACCACTGGGGATGCACTGCAGTGATCCAGAGAGTGCACTGGCACCACTGGGGATGGTCATTAGTGAGTGCAGAGAGTGCACTGGCACCACTGAGGATGCAGTGCAGTGAGTCCAGAGAGTGCACTGGCACCCCTGGGGATGCAGTGCAGTGACTCCATAGAGTGCACTGGCACCAATGGGGATGCAGTGCAGTGATCCATAGAGTGCACTGGCACCACTGGGGATGCAGTGCTGTGAGTCCAGAGAGTGCACTGGCACCACTGGGTATGCAGTGCAGTGAGTCCAGAGAGTGCACTGGCACCACTGGGGATGGTCATTAGTGAGTCCTGAGAGTAAACTGACACCAATGGGGATGCAGTGCAGTGAGTCCAGAGAGTGCACTGGCACCACTGGGGATGCAGTGCAGTGAGTCCAGAGAGTGCACTGGCACCCCTGGGGATGCACTGCAGTGACTCCATAGAGTGCACTGGCACCACTGGGGATGCACTGCAGTGATCCAGAGAGTGCACTGGCACCACTGGGGATGCAGTGCAGTGAGTCCAGAGAGTGCACTGGCACCACTGGGGATGGTCATTAGTGAGTCCAGAGAGTGCACTGGCACCACTGGGGATGCAGTGCAGTGAGTCCAGAGAGTGCACTGGCACCCCTGGGGATGCAGTGCAGTGACTCCATAGAGTGCACTGGCACCAATGGGGATGCAGTGCAGTGATCCATAGAGTGCACTGGCACCACTGGGGATGCACCCCGGTGAGTCCAGAGAGTGCACTGGCACCACTGGGTATGCAGTGCAGTGAGTCCAGAGAGTGCACTGGCACCACTGGGGATGCAGTGCAGTGAGTCCAGAGAGTACCCTGGCACCAGTGGGGATGCAGTGCAGTGAGTCCAGAGAGTGCACTGGCACCACTGGGGATGCAGTGCCGTGAGTCCAGAGAGTGCACTAGCACCACTGGGGATGCAGTGCCGTGTGTCCAGAGTGTGCACTGGCACCACTGGGGATGCACTGCAGTGAGTCCAGAGAGTGCACTGGCACCACTGGGGATGCAGTGCAGTGAGACCAGAGAGTGCATTGGCACCACTGGGGATACAGTGCAGTGAGTCCAGAGAGTTCACTGGCACCCCTGGGGATGCAGTGCCGTCAGTCCAGAGAGTGCACTGGCACCACCGGGAATTCAGTGCAGTGATCCAGAGAGTGCACTGGCACCACTGGGGATGCACCCCGGTGAGTCCAGAGAGTGCACTGGCACCACTGGGGATACGGTGCAGTGAGTCCAGAGAGTGCACTGGCACCACTGGGGTTGCGGTGCAGTGAGTCCAGAGAGTGCACTGGCACCACTGGGGATGCACCCCGGTGAGTCCAGAGAGTGCACTGGCACCACTGGGGATGCACTGCAGTGAGTCCAGAGAGCGCACTGGCACCACTGGGGATGCAGTGCAGTAAGTGCAGAGAGTGCACTGGCACCACTGGGGATGCACTGCAGTGAGTCCAGAGAGTGCACTTGCACCACTGGGGATGCAGTGCAGTGAGTCCAGAGAGTGCACTGGCACCAGTGGGGATGCACTGCAGTGACTCCAGAGAGTGCACTGGCACCCCTGGGGATGCACTGCAGTGACTCCATAGAGTGCACTGGCACCACTGGGGATGCACTGCAGTGATCCAGAGAGTGCACTGGCACCACTGGGGATGCAGTGCAGTGAGTCCAGAGAGTGCACTGGCACCACTGGGGATGGTCATTAGTGAGTCCAGAGAGTGCACTGGCACCAATGGGGATGCAGTGCAGTGAGTCCAGAGAGTGCACTGGCACCCCTGGGGATGCAGTGCAGTGATCCATAGAGTGCACTGGCACCACTGGGGATGCAGTGCAGTGAGTCCAGAGAGTGCACTGGCACCACTGGGGATGCACTGCAGTGAGTCCAGAGAGTGCACTGGCACCACTGGGGATGCACTGCAGTGAGTCCAGAGAGTGCACTTGCACCACTGGGGATGCAGTGCAGTGAGTCCAGAGAGTGCACTGGCACCACTGGGGATGCAGTGCAGTGAGTCCAGAGAGTACCCTGGCACCAGTGGGGATGCAGTGCAGTGAGTCCAGAGAGTGCACTGGCACCACTGGGGATGAAGTGCCGTGAGTCCAGAGAGTGCACTAGCACCACTGGGGATGCAGTGCCGTGTGTCCAGAGTGTGCACTGGCACCACTGGTGATGCACTGCAGTGAGTCCAGAGAGTGCACTGGCACCACTGGGGATGCAGTGCAGTGAGTCCAGAGAGTGCATTGGCACCACCGGGGATGCAGTGCAGTGAGTCCAGAGAGTTCACTGGCTCCACTGGGGATGCAGTGCTGTGAGTCCAGAGAGTGCACTGGCACCACCGGGAATTCAGTGCAGTGATCCAGAGAGTGCACTGGCACCACTGGGGATGCACTGCAGTGAGTCCAGAGAGTGCACTGGCACCACTGGGGATGCAGTGCAGTAAGTGCAGAGAGTGCACTGGCACCACTGGGGATGCACTGCAGTGAGTCCAGAGAGTGCACTTGCACCACTGGGGATGCAGTGCAGTGAGTCCAGAGAGTGCACTGGCACCACTGGGGATGCACTGCAGTGACTCCAGAGAGTGCACTGGCACCCCTGGGGATGCACTGCAGTGACTCCATAGAGTGCACTGGCACCACTGGGGATGCACTGCAGTGATCCAGAGAGTGCACTGGCACCACTGGGGATGGTCATTAGTGAGTGCAGAGAGTGCACTGGCACCACTGGGGATGCAGTGCAGTGAGTCCAGAGAGTGCACTGGCACCCCTGGGGATGCAGTGCAGTGACTCCATAGAGTGCACTGGCACCAATGGGGATGCAGTGCAGTGATCCATAGAGTGCACTGGCACCACTGGGGATGCAGTGCTGTGAGTCCAGAGAGTGCACTGGCACCACTGGGTATGCAGTGCAGTGAGTCCAGAGAGTGCACTGGCACCACTGGGGATGGTCATTAGTGAGTCCTGAGAGTAAACTGACACCAATGGGGATGCAGTGCAGTGAGTCCAGAGAGTGCACTGGCACCACTGGGGATGCAGTGCAGTGAGTCCAGAGAGTACCCTGGCACCAGTGGGGATGCAGTGCAGTGAGTCCAGAGAGTGCACTGGCACCACTGGTGATGCAGTGACGTGAGTCCAGAGAGTGCACTAGCACCACTGGGGATGCAGTGCTGTGTGTCCAGAGTGTGCACTGGCACCACTGGGGATGCACTGCAGTGAGTCCAGAGAGTGCACTGGCACCACTGGGGATGCAGTGCAGTGAGTCCAGAGAGTGCATTGGCACCACTGGGGATACAGTGCAGTGAGTCCAGAGAGTTCACTGGCACCACTGGGGATGCAGTGCTGTGAGTCCAGAGAGTGCACTGGCACCACCGGGAATTCAGTGCAGTGATCCAGAGAGTGCACTGGCACCACTGGGGATGCACCCCGGTGAGTCCAGAGAGTGCACTGGCACCACTGGTTATGCAGTGCAGTGAGTCCAGAGAGTGCCCTGGCACCACTGGGGATGCAGTTCAGTGAGTTCAGAGAATACACTGGCACCACTGGGGATGCACTGCAGTGACTCCAGAGAGTGCACTGGCACCCCTGGGGATGCACTGCAGTGACTCCATAGAGTGCACTGGCACCACTGGGGATGCACTGCAGTGATCCAGAGAGTGCACTGGCACCACTGGGGATGCAGTGCAGTGAGTCCAGAGAGTGCACTGGCACCACTGGGGATGGTCATTAGTGAGTCCAGAGAGTGCACTGGCACCAATGGGGATGCAGTGCAGTGAGTCCAGAGAGTGCACTGGCACCCCTGGGGATGCAGTGCAGTGATCCATAGAGTGCACTGGCACCACTGGGGATGCAGTGCAGTGAGTCCAGAGAGTGCACTGGCACCACTGGGGATGCACTGCAGTGAGTCCAGAGAGTGCACTGGCACCACTGGGGATGGTCATTAGTGAGTCCTGAGAGTAAACTGACACCAATGGGGATGCAGTGCAGTGAGTCCAGAGAGTGCACTGGCACCAGTGGGGATGCAGTGCAGTGAGTCCAGAGAGTGCACTGGCACCACTGGGGATGAAGTGCCGTGAGTCCAGAGAGTGCACTAGCACCACTGGGGATGCAGTGCCGTGTGTCCAGAGTGTGCACTGGCACCACTGGTGATGCACTGCAGTGAGTCCAGAGAGTGCACTGGCACCACTGGGGATGCAGTGCAGTGAGTCCAGAGAGTGCATTGGCACCACTGGGGATACAGTGCAGTGAGTCCAGAGAGTTCACTGGCTCCACTGGGGATGCAGTGCTGTGAGTCCAGAGAGTGCACTGGCACAACCGGGAATTCAGTGCAGTGATCCAGAGAGTGCACTGGCACCACTGGGGATGCACTGCAGTGAGTCCAGAGAGTGCACTGGCACCACTGGGGATGCAGTGCAGTAAGTGCAGAGAGTGCACTGGCACCACTGGGGATGCACTGCAGTGAGTCCAGAGAGTGCACTTGCACCACTGGGGATGCAGTGCAGTGAGTCCAGAGAGTGCACTGGCACCACTGGGGATGCACTGCAGTGACTCCAGAGAGTGCACTGGCACCCCTGGGGATGCACTGCAGTGACTCCATAGAGTGCACTGGCACCACTGGGGATGCACTGCAGTGATCCAGAGAGTGCACTGGCACCACTGGGGATGGTCATTAGTGAGTGCAGAGAGTGCACTGGCACCACTGGGGATGCAGTGCAGTGAGTCCAGAGAGTGCACTGGCACCCCTGGGGATGCAGTGCAGTGACTCCATAGAGTGCACTGGCACCAATGGGGATGCAGTGCAGTGATCCATAGAGTGCACTGGCACCACTGGTGATGCAGTGACGTGAGTCCAGAGAGTGCACTAGCACCACTGGGGATGCAGTGCTGTGTGTCCAGAGTGTGCACTGGCACCACTGGGGATGCACTGCAGTGAGTCCAGAGAGTGCACTGGCACCACTGGGGATGCACCCCGGTGAGTCCAGAGAGTGCACTGGCACCACTGGTTATGCAGTGCAGTGAGTCCAGAGAGTGCCCTGGCACCACTGGGGATGCAGTTCAGTGAGTTCAGAGAATACACTGGCACCACTGGGGATGCAGTGCCGTGAGTCCAGAGAGTGCACTGGCACCACTGGGGATGCAGTGCAGTGAGTCCAGAGAGTGCACTGGCACCACTGGGGATGCACTGCAGTGAGTCCAGAGAGTGCACTGGCACCACTGGGGATGCACTGCAGTGAGTCCAGAGAGTGCACTGGCACCACTGGGGATGCAGTGCAGTGAGTCCAGAGAGTGCACTGGCACCACTGGGGATGCAGTGCAGTGAGTCCAGAGAATGCACTGGCACCACTGGGGATGCAGTGTAGTGAGTCCAGATAGTGCACTGGCACCACTGGGGATGCACTGCAGTGAGTCCAGAGAGTGCACTGGCACCACTGGGGATGCAGTGCAGTGAGTGCAGAGAGTGCACTGGCTCCACTGGGGATGCACTACAGTGAGTCCAGAGAATGCACTGGCACCACTGGGGATGCAGTGTAGTGAGTCCAGATAGTGCACTGGCACCACTGGGGATGCACTGCAGTGAGTCCAGAGAGTGCACTGGCACCACTGGGGATGCACTGCAGTGAGTCCAGAGAGTGCACTGGCACCACTGGGGATGCAGTGCAGTAAGTGCAGAGAGTGCACTGGCACCACTGGGGATGCACTGCAGTGAGTCCAGAGAGTGCACTTGCACCACTGGGGATGCAGTGCAGTGAGTCCAGAGAGTGCACTGGCACCACTGGGGATGCACTGCAGTGACTCCAGAGAGTGCACTGGCACCCCTGGGGATGCACTGCAGTGACTCCATAGAGTGCACTGGCACCACTGGGGATGCACTGCAGTGATCCAGAGAGTGCACTGGCACCACTGGGGATGGTCATTAGTGAGTGCAGAGAGTGCACTGGCACCACTGAGGATGCAGTGCAGTGAGTCCAGAGAGTGCACTGGCACCCCTGGGGATGCAGTGCAGTGACTCCATAGAGTGCACTGGCACCAATGGGGATGCAGTGCAGTGATCCATAGAGTGCACTGGCACCACTGGGGATGCAGTGCTGTGAGTCCAGAGAGTGCACTGGCACCACTGGGTATGCAGTGCAGTGAGTCCAGAGAGTGCACTGGCACCACTGGGGATGGTCATTAGTGAGTCCTGAGAGTAAACTGACACCAATGGGGATGCAGTGCAGTGAGTCCAGAGAGTGCACTGGCACCACTGGGGATGCAGTGCAGTGAGTCCAGAGAGTGCACTGGCACCCCTGGGGATGCACTGCAGTGACTCCATAGAGTGCACTGGCACCACTGGGGATGCACTGCAGTGATCCAGAGAGTGCACTGGCACCACTGGGGATGCAGTGCAGTGAGTCCAGAGAGTGCACTGGCACCACTGGGGATGGTCATTAGTGAGTCCAGAGAGTGCACTGGCACCACTGGGGATGCAGTGCAGTGAGTCCAGAGAGTGCACTGGCACCCCTGGGGATGCAGTGCAGTGACTCCATAGAGTGCACTGGCACCAATGGGGATGCAGTGCAGTGATCCATAGAGTGCACTGGCACCACTGGGGATGCACCCCGGTGAGTCCAGAGAGTGCACTGGCACCACTGGGTATGCAGTGCAGTGAGTCCAGAGAGTGCACTGGCACCACTGGGGATGCAGTGCAGTGAGTCCAGAGAGTACCCTGGCACCAGTGGGGATGCAGTGCAGTGAGTCCAGAGAGTGCACTGGCACCACTGGGGATGCAGTGCCGTGAGTCCAGAGAGTGCACTAGCACCACTGGGGATGCAGTGCCGTGTGTCCAGAGTGTGCACTGGCACCACTGGGGATGCACTGCAGTGAGTCCAGAGAGTGCACTGACACCACTGGGGATGCAGTGCAGTGAGACCAGAGAGTGCATTGGCACCACTGGGGATACAGTGCAGTGAGTCCAGAGAGTTCACTGGCACCCCTGGGGATGCAGTGCCGTCAGTCCAGAGAGTGCACTGGCACCACCGGGAATTCAGTGCAGTGATCCAGAGAGTGCACTGGCACCACTGGGGATGCACCCCGGTGAGTCCAGAGAGTGCACTGGCACCACTGGGGATGCGGTGCAGTGAGTCCAGAGAGTGCACTGGCACCACTGGGGTTGCGGTGCAGTGAGTCCAGAGAGTGCACTGGCACCACTGGGGATGCACCCCGGTGAGTCCAGAGAGTGCACTGGCACCACTGGGGATGCACTGCAGTGAGTCCAGAGAGCGCACTGGCACCACTGGGGATGCAGTGCAGTAAGTGCAGAGAGTGCACTGGCACCACTGGGGATGCACTGCAGTGAGTCCAGAGAGTGCACTTGCACCACTGGGGATGCAGTGCAGTGAGTCCAGAGAGTGCACTGGCACCAGTGGGGATGCACTGCAGTGACTCCAGAGAGTGCACTGGCACCCCTGGGGATGCACTGCAGTGACTCCATAGAGTGCACTGGCACCACTGGGGATGCACTGCAGTGATCCAGAGAGTGCACTGGCACCACTGGGGATGCAGTGCAGTGAGTCCAGAGAGTGCACTGGCACCACTGGGGATGGTCATTAGTGAGTCCAGAGAGTGCACTGGCACCAATGGGGATGCAGTGCAGTGAGTCCAGAGAGTGCACTGGCACCCCTGGGGATGCAGTGCAGTGATCCATAGAGTGCACTGGCACCACTGGGGATGCAGTGCAGTGAGTCCAGAGAGTGCACTGGCACCACTGGGGATGCACTGCAGTGAGTCCAGAGAGTGCACTGGCACCACTGGGGATGCACTGCAGTGAGTCCAGAGAGTGCACTTGCACCACTGGGGATGCAGTGCAGTGAGTCCAGAGAGTGCACTGGCACCACTGGGGATGCAGTGCAGTGAGTCCAGAGAGTACCCTGGCACCAGTGGGGATGCAGTGCAGTGAGTCCAGAGAGTGCACTGGCACCACTGGGGATGAAGTGCCGTGAGTCCAGAGAGTGCACTAGCACCACTGGGGATGCAGTGCCGTGTGTCCAGAGTGTGCACTGGCACCACTGGTGATGCACTGCAGTGAGTCCAGAGAGTGCACTGGCACCACTGGGGATGCAGTGCAGTGAGTCCAGAGAGTGCATTGGCACCACTGGGGATACAGTGCAGTGAGTCCAGAGAGTTCACTGGCTCCACTGGGGATGCAGTGCTGTGAGTCCAGAGAGTGCACTGGCACCACCGGGAATTCAGTGCAGTGATCCAGAGAGTGCACTGGCACCACTGGGGATGCACTGCAGTGAGTCCAGAGAGTGCACTGGCACCACTGGGGATGCAGTGCAGTAAGTGCAGAGAGTGCACTGGCACCACTGGGGATGCACTGCAGTGAGTCCAGAGAGTGCACTTGCACCACTGGGGATGCAGTGCAGTGAGTCCAGAGAGTGCACTGGCACCACTGGGGATGCACTGCAGTGACTCCAGAGAGTGCACTGGCACCCCTGGGGATGCACTGCAGTGACTCCATAGAGTGCACTGGCACCACTGGGGATGCACTGCAGTGATCCAGAGAGTGCACTGGCACCACTGGGGATGGTCATTAGTGAGTGCAGAGAGTGCACTGGCACCACTGGGGATGCAGTGCAGTGAGTCCAGAGAGTGCACTGGCACCCCTGGGGATGCAGTGCAGTGACTCCATAGAGTGCACTGGCACCAATGGGGATGCAGTGCAGTGATCCATAGAGTGCACTGGCACCACTGGGGATGCAGTGCTGTGAGTCCAGAGAGTGCACTGGCACCACTGGGTATGCAGTGCAGTGAGTCCAGAGAGTGCACTGGCACCACTGGGGATGGTCATTAGTGAGTCCTGAGAGTAAACTGACACCAATGGGGATGCAGTGCAGTGAGTCCAGAGAGTGCACTGGCACCACTGGTGATGCAGTGCAGTGAGTCCAGAGAGTACCCTGGCACCAGTGGGGATGCAGTGCAGTGAGTCCAGAGAGTGCACTGGCACCACTGGTGATGCAGTGACGTGAGTCCAGAGAGTGCACTAGCACCACTGGGGATGCAGTGCTGTGTGTCCAGAGTGTGCACTGGCACCACTGGGGATGCACTGCAGTGAGTCCAGAGAGTGCACTGGCACCACTGGGGATGCAGTGCAGTGAGTCCAGAGAGTGCATTGGCACCACTGGGGATACAGTGCAGTGAGTCCAGAGAGTTCACTGGCACCACTGGGGATGCAGTGCTGTGAGTCCAGAGAGTGCACTGGCACCACCGGGAATTCAGTGCAGTGATCCAGAGAGTGCACTGGCACCACTGGGGATGCACCCCGGTGAGTCCAGAGAGTGCACTGGCACCACTGGTTATGCAGTGCAGTGAGTCCAGAGAGTGCCCTGGCACCACTGGGGATGCAGTTCAGTGAGTTCAGAGAATACACTGGCACCACTGGGGATGCACTGCAGTGACTCCAGAGAGTGCACTGGCACCCCTGGGGATGCACTGCAGTGACTCCATAGAGTGCACTGGCACCACTGGGGATGCACTGCAGTGATCCAGAGAGTGCACTGGCACCACTGGGGATGCAGTGCAGTGAGTCCAGAGAGTGCACTGGCACCACTGGGGATGGTCATTAGTGAGTCCAGAGAGTGCACTGGCACCAATGGGGATGCAGTGCAGTGAGTCCAGAGAGTGCACTGGCACCCCTGGGGATGCAGTGCAGTGATCCATAGAGTGCACTGGCACCACTGGGGATGCAGTGCAGTGAGTCCAGAGAGTGCACTGGCACCACTGGGGATGCACTGCAGTGAGTCCAGAGAGTGCACTGGCACCACTGGGGATGGTCATTAGTGAGTCCTGAGAGTAAACTGACACCAATGGGGATGCAGTGCAGTGAGTCCAGAGAGTGCACTGGCACCAGTGGGGATGCAGTGCAGTGAGTCCAGAGAGTGCACTGGCACCACTGGGGATGAAGTGCCGTGAGTCCAGAGAGTGCACTAGCACCACTGGGGATGCAGTGCCGTGTGTCCAGAGTGTGCACTGGCACCACTGGTGATGCACTGCAGTGAGTCCAGAGAGTGCACTGGCACCACTGGGGATGCAGTGCAGTGAGTCCAGAGAGTGCATTGGCACCACTGGGGATACAGTGCAGTGAGTCCAGAGAGTTCACTGGCTCCACTGGGGATGCAGTGCTGTGAGTCCAGAGAGTGCACTGGCACAACCGGGAATTCAGTGCAGTGATCCAGAGAGTGCACTGGCACCACTGGGGATGCACTGCAGTGAGTCCAGAGAGTGCACTGGCACCACTGGGGATGCAGTGCAGTAAGTGCAGAGAGTGCACTGGCACCACTGGGGATGCACTGCAGTGAGTCCAGAGAGTGCACTTGCACCACTGGGGATGCAGTGCAGTGAGTCCAGAGAGTGCACTGGCACCACTGGGGATGCACTGCAGTGACTCCAGAGAGTGCACTGGCACCCCTGGGGATGCACTGCAGTGACTCCATAGAGTGCACTGGCACCACTGGGGATGCACTGCAGTGATCCAGAGAGTGCACTGGCACCACTGGGGATGGTCATTAGTGAGTGCAGAGAGTGCACTGGCACCACTGGGGATGCAGTGCAGTGAGTCCAGAGAGTGCACTGGCACCCCTGGGGATGCAGTGCAGTGACTCCATAGAGTGCACTGGCACCAATGGGGATGCAGTGCAGTGATCCATAGAGTGCACTGGCACCACTGGGGATGCAGTGCTGTGAGTCCAGAGAGTGCACTGGCACCACTGGGTATGCAGTGCAGTGAGTCCAGAGAGTGCACTGGCACCACTGGGGATGGTCATTAGTGAGTCCTGAGAGTAAACTGACACCAATGGGGATGCAGTGCAGTGAGTCCAGAGAGTGCACTGGCACCACTGGGGATGCAGTGCAGTGAGTCCAGAGAGTACCCTGGCACCAGTGGGGATGCAGTGCAGTGAGTCCAGAGAGTGCACTGGCACCACTGGTGATGCAGTGACGTGAGTCCAGAGAGTGCACTAGCACCACTGGGGATGCAGTGCTGTGTGTCCAGAGTGTGCACTGGCACCACTGGGGATGCACTGCAGTGAGTCCAGAGAGTGCACTGGCACCACTGGGGATGCAGTGCAGTGAGTCCAGAGAGTGCATTGGCACCACTGGGGATACAGTGCAGTGAGTCCAGAGAGTTCACTGGCACCACTGGGGATGCAGTGCTGTGAGTCCAGAGAGTGCACTGGCACCACCGGGAATTCAGTGCAGTGATCCAGAGAGTGCACTGGCACCACTGGGGATGCACCCCGGTGAGTCCAGAGAGTGCACTGGCACCACTGGTTATGCAGTGCAGTGAGTCCAGAGAGTGCCCTGGCACCACTGGGGATGCAGTTCAGTGAGTTCAGAGAATACACTGGCACCACTGGGGATGCAGTGCCGTGAGTCCAGAGAGTGCACTGGCACCACTGGGGATGCAGTGCAGTGAGTCCAGAGAGTGCACTGGCACCACTGGGGATGCACTGCAGTGAGTCCAGAGAGTGCACTGGCACCACTGGGGATGCACTGCAGTGAGTCCAGAGAGTGCACTGGCACCACTGGGGATGCAGTGCAGTGAGTCCAGAGAGTGCACTGGCACCACTGGGGATGCAGTGCAGTGAGTCCAGAGAATGCACTGGCACCACTGGGGATGCAGTGTAGTGAGTCCAGATAGTGCACTGGCACCACTGGGGATGCACTGCAGTGAGTCCAGAGAGTGCACTGGCACCACTGGGGATGCAGTGCAGTGAGTGCAGAGAGTGCACTGGCTCCACTGGGGATGCACTACAGTGAGTCCAGAGAATGCACTGGCACCACTGGGGATGCAGTGTAGTGAGTCCAGATAGTGCACTGGCACCACTGGGGATGCACTGCAGTGAGTCCAGAGAGTGCACTGGCACCACTGGGGATGCACTGCAGTGAGTCCAGAGAGTGCACTGGCACCACTGGGGATGCAGTGCAGTAAGTGCAGAGAGTGCACTGGCACCACTGGGGATGCACTGCAGTGAGTCCAGAGAGTGCACTTGCACCACTGGGGATGCAGTGCAGTGAGTCCAGAGAGTGCACTGGCACCACTGGGGATGCACTGCAGTGACTCCAGAGAGTGCACTGGCACCCCTGGGGATGCACTGCAGTGACTCCATAGAGTGCACTGGCACCACTGGGGATGCACTGCAGTGATCCAGAGAGTGCACTGGCACCACTGGGGATGGTCATTAGTGAGTGCAGAGAGTGCACTGGCACCACTGAGGATGCAGTGCAGTGAGTCCAGAGAGTGCACTGGCACCCCTGGGGATGCAGTGCAGTGACTCCATAGAGTGCACTGGCACCAATGGGGATGCAGTGCAGTGATCCATAGAGTGCACTGGCACCACTGGGGATGCAGTGCTGTGAGTCCAGAGAGTGCACTGGCACCACTGGGTATGCAGTGCAGTGAGTCCAGAGAGTGCACTGGCACCACTGGGGATGGTCATTAGTGAGTCCTGAGAGTAAACTGACACCAATGGGGATGCAGTGCAGTGAGTCCAGAGAGTGCACTGGCACCACTGGGGATGCAGTGCAGTGAGTCCAGAGAGTACCCTGGCACCAGTGGGGATGCAGTGCAGTGAGTCCAGAGAGTGCACTGGCACCACTGGGGATGCAGTGACGTGAGTCCAGAGAGTGCACTAGCACCACTGGGGATGCAGTGCTGTGTGTCCAGAGTGTGCACTGGCACCACTGGGGATGCACTGCAGTGAGTCCAGAGAGTGCACTGGCACCACTGGGGATGCAGTGCAGTGAGTCCAGAGAGTGCATTGGCACCACTGGGGATACAGTGCAGTGAGTCCAGAGAGTTCACTGGCACCACTGGGGATGCAGTGCTGTGAGTCCAGAGAGTGCACTGGCACCACCGGGAATTCAGTGCAGTGATCCAGAGAGTGCACTGGCACCACTGGGGATGCACCCCGGTGAGTCCAGAGAGTGCACTGGCACCACTGGTTATGCAGTGCAGTGAGTCCAGAGAGTGCCCTGGCACCACTGGGGATGCAGTTCAGTGAGTTCAGAGAATACACTGGCACCACTGGGGATGCAGTGCCGTGAGTCCAGAGAGTGCACTGGCACCACTGGGGATGCAGTGCAGTGAGTCCAGAGAGTGCACTGGCACCACTGGGGATGCACTGCAGTGAGTCCAGAGAGAGCACTGGCACCACTGGGGATGCACTGCAGTGAGTCCAGAGAGTGCACTGGCACCACTGGGGATGCAGTGCAGTGAGTGCAGAGAGTGCACTGGCACCACTGGGGATGCAGTGCAGTGAGTCCAGAGAATGCACTGGCACCACTGGGGATGCAGTGTAGTGAGTCCAGATAGTGCACTGGCACCACTGGGGATGCACTGCAGTGAGTCCAGAGAGTGCACTGGCACCACTGGGGATGCAGTGCAGTGAGTGCAGAGAGTGCACTGGCACCACTGGGGATGCAGTGCAGTGAGTCCAGAGAATGCACTGGCACCACTGGGGATGCAGTGCAGTGAGTCCAGAGAGTGCACTGGCACCACTGGGGATGCAGTGCAGTGAGTCCAGAGAATGCACTGGCACCACTGGGGATGCAGTGCAGTGAGTCCAGAGAGTGCACTGGCACCACTGGAGATGCACCCCGGTGAGACCAGAGAGTGCACTGGCACCACTGGGGATGCAGTGCAGTGAGTCCAGAGAGTGCACTGGCACCCCTGGGGATGCAGTGCAGTGACTCCATAGAGTGCACTGGCACCAATGGGGATGCAGTGCAGTGATCCAGAGAGTGCACTGGCACCACTGGGGATGCACCCGGGTGAGTCCAGAGAGTGCACTGGCACCACTGGGGATGCAGTGCAGTGAGTCCAGAGAGTGCACTGGCACCACTGGGGATGGTCATTAGTGAGTCCAGAGAGTGCACTGGCACCACTGGGGATGCAGTGCAGTGAGTCCAGAGAGTGCACTAGCACCACTGGGGATGCAGTGCCGTGAGTCCACAATGTGCACTGGCACCACTGGGGATTCACTGCCGTGAGTCCAGAGAGTGCACTGGCACCACTGGGGATGCAGTGCAGTGAGTCCAGAGAGTGCACTGGAACCACTGGGGATGCAGTGCCGTGAGTCCAGAGAGTGCCCTGGCACCACTGGGGTTGCAGTTCAGTGAGTTCAGAGAATACACTGGCACCACTGGGGATGCAGTGCAGTGAGTTCAGAGAGTGCACTGGCACCACTGGGGATGCAGTGCAGTGAGTCCAGAGAGTGCACTGGCACCACTGGGGATGCAGTGCCGTGAGTCCAGAGAGTGCACTGGCACCACCGGGGATACACTGCAGAGAGTCCAGGGAGTGCACTGGCACCACTGGGGATGCAGTGCAGTGAGTCCAGAGAGTGCACTGGCACCACTGGGGATGCAGTGCAGTGAGTGCAGAGAGTGCCCTGGCACCACTGGGGATGCAGTGCAGTGAGTCCACAGAGTACCCTGGCACCAGTGGGGATGCAGTGCAGTGAGTCCAGAGAGTGCACTGGCACCACTGGGGATGCAGTGCAGTGACTCCAGAGAGTACACTGGCACCAGTGGGGATGCAGTGCAGTGAGTCCAGAGAGTTCACTGGCACCACTGGGGATGCAGTGCCGTGAGTCCAGAGAGTGCACTAGCACCACTGGGGATGCAGTGCAGTGAGTCCAGAGAGTGCACTGGCACCACTGGGGATGCAGTGCCGTGAGTCCAGAGAGTGCACTGGCACCACTGGGGATGCAGTGCAGTGAGTCCAGAGAGTGCACTGGCACCACTGGGGATGCAGTGCCGTGAGTCCAGAGAGTGCACTGGCACCACTGGGGATGCAGTGTAGTGAGTCCAGAGAGTGCACTGGCACCACTGGGGATGCAGTGCAGTGAGTCCAGAGAGTGCACTGGCACCACTGGGGATGCAGTGCAGTGAGTGCAGAGAGTGCACTGGCACCACTGGTGATGCACCCCGGTGAGTCCAGAGAGTGCACTGGCACCACTGGAGATGCAGTGCAGTGAGTCCAGAGAGTGCACTGGCACCAATGGGGATGGTCATTAGTGAGTCCAGAGAGTGCACTGGCACCAATGGGGATGCAGTGCAGTGAGTCCAGAGAGTGCACTGGCACCCCTGGGGATGCAGTGCAGTGACTCCATAGAGTGCACTGGCACCAATGGGGATGCAGTGCAGTGATCCATAGAGTGCACTGGCACCACTGGGGATGCACCCCGGTGAGTCCAGAGAGTGCACTGGCACCACTGGGGATGCAGTGCAGTGAGTCCAGAGAGTGCACTGGCACCATTGGTATGGTCATTAGTGAGTCCTGAGAGTAAACTGACACCAATGGGGATGCAGTGCAGTGAGTCCCGAGAGTGCACTGGCACCACTGGGGATGCAGTGCAGTGAGTCCAGAGAGTACCCTGGCACCAGTGGGGATGCAGTGCAGTGAGTCCAGAGAGTGCACTGGCACCACTGGGGATGTAGTGCCGTGAGTCCAGAGAGTGCACTAGCACCACTGGGGATGCAGTGCAGTGTGTCCAGAGTGTGCACTGGCACCACTGGGGATGCAGTGCAGTGAGTCCAGAGAGTGCATTGGCACCACTGGGGATACAGTGCAGTGAGTCCAGAGAGTTCACTGGCACCACTGGGGATGCAGTGCTGTGAGTCCAGAGAGTGCACTGGCACCACCGGGAATTCAGTGCAGTGAGTCCAAAGACTGCACTGGCAGCACTGGGGATGCAGTGCAGTGAGTCCAGAGAGTGCACTGGCACCACTGGTTATGCAGTGCAGTGAGTCCAGAGAGTGCCCTGGCACCACTGGGGATGCAGTGCCGTGAGTTCGGAGAATACACTGGCACCACTGGGGATGCAGTGCCGTGAGTCCAGAGAGTGCACTGGCACCACTGGGGATGCAGTGCAGTGAGTCCAGAGAGTGCAGTGGCACCACTGGGGATGCACTGCCGTGAGTCCAGAGAGTGCACTGGCACCACCGGGGATGCACTGCAGTGAGTCCAGAGAGTGCACTGGCACCACTGGGGATGCAGTGCAGTAAGTGCAGAGAGTGCACTGGCACCACTGGGGATGCACTGCAGTGAGTCCAGAGAGTGCACTGGCACCACTGGGGATGCAGTGCAGTGAGTCCAGAGAGTGCACTGGCACCACTGGGGATGCAGTGCAGTGAGTCCAGAGAGTGCACTGGCACCACTGGGGATGCAGTGCAGTGATCCAGAGAGTGCATTGGCACCACTGGGGATGCACCCCGGTGAGTCCAGAGAGTGCACTGGCACCACTGGGGATGCAGTGCAGTGAGTGCAGAGAGTGCACTGGCACGACTGGGGATGCAGTGCAGTGACTCCATAGAGTGCACTGGCACCAATGGGGATGCAGTGCAGTGATCCAGAGAGTGCACTGGCACCACTGGGGATGCACCCCGGTGAGTCCAGAGAGTACACTGGCACCACTGGGTATGCAGTGCAGTGAGTCCAGAGAGTGCACTGGCACCACTGGGGATGGTCATTAGTGAGTCCAGAGAGTGCACTGGCACCAATGGGGATGCAGTGCAGTGAGTCCAGAGAGTGCACTGTCACCCCTGGGGATGCAGTGCAGTGACTCCATAGAGTGCACTGGCACCAATGGGGATGCAGTGCAGTGATCCATAGAGTGCACTGGCACCACTGGGGATGCACCCCGGTGAGTCCAGAGAGTGCACTGGCACCACTGGGTATGCAGTGCAGTGAGTCCAGAGAGTGCACTGGCACCATTGGTATGGTCATTAGTGAGTCCTGAGAGTAAACTGACACCAATGGGGATGCAGTGCAGTGAGTCCAGAGAGTGCACTGGCACCACTGGGGATGCAGTGCAGTGAGTCCAGAGAGTACCCTGGCACCAGTGGGGATGCAGTGCAGTGAGTCCAGAGAGTGCACTGGCACCACTGGGGATGCAGTGCCGTGAGTCCAGAGAGTGCACTAGCACCACTGGGGATGCAGTGCCGTGTGTCCAGAGTGTGCACTGGCACCACTGGGGATGCAGTGCAGTGAGTCCAGAGAGTGCATTGGCACCACTGGGGATACAGTGCAGTGAGTCCAGAGAGTTCACTGGCACCACTGGGGATGCAGTGCTGTGAGTCCAGAGAGTGCACTGGCACCACCGGGAATTCAGTGCAGTGAGTCCAAAGACTGCACTGGCAGCACTGGGGATGCAGTGCAGTGAGTCCAGAGAGTGCACTGGCACCACTGGTTATGCAGTGCAGTGAGTCCAGAGAATGCCCTGGCACCACTGGGGATGCAGTGCCGTGAGTTCGGAGAATACACAGGCACCACTGGGGATGCAGTGCAGTGAGTCCTGAGAGTGCACTGGCACCACTGGGGATGCAGTGCAGTGAGTCCAGAGAGTGCAGTGGCACCACTGGGGATGCACTGCCATGAGTCCAGAGAGTGCACTGGCACCACCGGGGATGCACTGCAGTGAGTCCAGAGAGCGCACTGGCACCACTGGGGATGCAGTGCAGTAAGTGCAGAGAGTGCACTGGCACCACTGGGGATGCACTGCAGTGAGTCCAGAGAGTGCACTGGCACCACTGGGGATGCAGTGCAGTGAGTCCAGAGAGTGCACTGGCACCACTGGGGATGCAGTGCAGTGAGTCCAGAGAGTGCACTGGCACCACTGGGGATGCAGTGCAGTGATCCAGAGAGTGCATTGGCACCACTGGGGATGCACCCCGGTGAGTCCAGAGAGTGCACTGGCACCACTGGGGATGCAGTGCAGTGAGTCCAGAGAGTGTACTGGCACCCCTGGGGATGCAGTGCAGTGACTCCATAGAGTGCACTGGCACCAATGGGGATGCAGTGCAGTGATCCAGAGAGTGCACTGGCACCACTGGGGATGCACCCCGGTGAGTCCAGAGAGTACACTGGCACCACTGGAGATGCAGTGCAGTGAGTCCAGAGAGTGCACTGGCACCACTGGGGATGGTCATTAGTGAGTCCAGAGAGTGCACTGGCACCACTGGGGATGCAGTGCAGTGAGTCCAGAGAGTGCATTGGCACCACTGGGGATGCAGTGCAGTGATTCCAGAGATTACCCTGGCACCAGTGGGGATGCAGTGCAGTGAGTCCAGAGAGTGCACTGGCACCACTGGGGATGCAGTGCAGTGAGTCCAGAGAGTGCACTGGCACCACTGGGGATGCAGTGCCGTGAGTCCAGAGTGTGCACTGGCACCACTGGGGATGCAGTGCAGTGAGTCCAGAGAGTGCACTGGCACCACTGGGGATGCAGTGCAGTGAGTCCAGAGAGTGCACTGGAACCACTGGGGATGCAGTGCAGTGAGTCCACAGAGTGCACTGGCACCACTGGGGATGCAGTGTAGTGAGTCCAGAGAGTGCACTGGCACCACTGG
This sequence comes from Anser anser, assembly GCF_964211835.1. Classification (NCBI taxonomy): domain Eukaryota; kingdom Metazoa; phylum Chordata; class Aves; order Anseriformes; family Anatidae; genus Anser; species Anser anser. The sequence goes on along the minus strand of NW_028154074.1, from coordinate 40,670 downwards.
GGATGCAGTGCAGTGAGTCCAGAGAGTGCACTGGCACCACTGGGGATGCAGTGCAGTGAGTGCAGAGAGTGCACTGGCACCACTGGTGATGCACCCCGGTGAGTCCAGAGAGTGCACTGGCACCACTGGAGATGCAGTGCAGTGAGTCCAGAGAGTGCACTGGCACCAATGGGGATGGTCATTTGTGAGTCCAGAGAGTGCACTGGCACCAATGGGGATGCAGTGCAGTGAGTCCAGAGAGTTCACTGGCACCCCTGGGGATGCAGTGCAGTGACTCCATAGAGTGCACTGGCACCAATGGGGATGCAGTGCAGTGATCCAGAGAGTGCACTGGCACCACTGGGGATGCACCCCGGTGAGTCCAGAGAGTGCACTGGCACCACTGGGTATGCAGTGCAGTGAGTCCAGAGAGTGCACTGGCACCATTGGTATGGTCATTAGTGAGTCCTGAGAGTAAACTGACACCAATGGGGATGCAGTGCAGTGAGTCCAGAGAGTGCACTGGCACCACTGGGGATGCAGTGCAGTGAGTCCAGAGAGTACCCTGGCACCAGTGGGGATGCAGTGCAGTGAGTCCAGAGAGTGCACTGGCACCACTGGGGATGCAGTGCCGTGAGTCCAGAGAGTGCACTAGCACCACTGGGGATGCAGTGCCGTGTGTCCAGAGTGTGCACTGGCACCACTGGGGATGCAGTGCAGTGAGTCCAGAGAGTGCATTGGCACCACTGGGGATACAGTGCAGTGAGTCCAGAGAGTTCACTGGCAGCACTGGGGATGCAGTGCAGTGAGTCCAGAGAGTGCACTGGCACCACCGGGAATTCAGTGCAGTGAGCCCAGAGAGTGCCCTGGCACCACTGGGGATGCAGTGCCGTGAGTTCGGAGAATACACTGGCACCACTGGGGATGCAGTGCAGTGAGTCCAGAGAGTGCAGTGGCACCACTGGGGATGCACTGCCGTGAGTCCAGAGAGTGCACTGGCACCACCGGGGATGCACTGAAGTGAGTCCAGAGAGTGCACTGGCACCACTGGGGATGCAGTGCAGTGAGTCCAGAGAGTGCACTGGCACCACTGGGGATGCAGTGTAGTGAGTCCAGAGAGTGCACTGGCACCACTGGGGATGCACTGCAGTGAGTCCAGAGAGTGCACTGGCACCACTGGGGATGCAGTGCAGTGAGTGCAGAGAGTGCACTGGCACCACTGGGGATGCAGTGCAGTGAGTCCAGAGATTGCACTGGCACCACTGGGGATGCAGTGCAGTGATCCAGAGAGTGCATTGACACCACTGGGGATGCACCCCGGTGAGTCCAGAGAGTGCACTGGCACCACTGGGGATGCAGTGCAGTGAGTCCAGAGAGTGCACTGGCACCCCTGGGGATGCAGTGCAGTGACTCCATAGAGTGCACTGGCACCAATGGGGATGCAATGCAGTGATCCAGAGAGTGCACTGGCACCACTGGGGATGCACCCCGGTGAGTCCAGAGAGTACACTGGCACCACTGGGTATGCAGTGCAGTGAGTCCAGAGAGTGCAGTGGCACCACTGGGGATGGTCATTAGTGAGTCCAGAGAGTGCACTGGCACCACTGGGGATGCAGTGCAGTGAGTCCAGAGAGTGCATTGGCACCACTGGGGATGCAGTGCAGTGATTCCAGAGATTACCCTGGCACCACTGGGGATGCAGTGCAGTGAGTGCAGAGAGTGCACTGGCACCACTGGGGATGCAGTGCAGTGAGTCCAGAGAGTGCACTGGCACCACTGGGGATGCAGTGCCGTGAGTCCATAGTGTGCACTGGCACCACTGGGGATGCAGTGCAGTGAGTCCAGAGAGTGCACTGGCACCACTGGGGATGCAGTGCAGTGAGTCCAGAGAGTGCACTGGAACCACTGGGGATGCAGTGCCGTGAGTCCAGAGAGTGCCCTGGCACCACTGGTGTTGCAGTTCAGTGAGTTCAGAGAATACACTGGCACCACTGGGGATGCAGTGCAGTGAGTCCAGAGAGTGCACTGGCACCACTGGGGATGCAGTGCAGTGAGTCCAGAGAGTGCACTGGCACCACTGGGGATGCAGTGCCGTGAGTCCAGAGAGTGCACTGGCACCACCGGGGATGCAGTGCAGTGAGTCCAGAGAGTGCACTGGCACCACTGGGGATGCAGTGCAGAGAGTCCAGAGAGTGCACTGGCACCACTGGGGATGCAGTGCAGTGAGTCCAGAGAGTGCCCTGGCACCACTGGGGATGCAGTGCAGTGAGTCCACAGAGTACCCTGGCACCAGTGGGGATGCAGTGCAGTGAGTCCAGAGAGTGCACTGGCACCACTGGGGATGCAGTGCAGTGAGTCCAGAGAGTACCCTGGCACCAGTGGGTATGCAGTGCAGTGAGTCCAGAGAGTTCACTGGCACAACTGGGGATGCAGTGCCGTGAGTCCAGAGAGTGCACTAGCACCACTGGGGATGCAGTGCAGTGAGTCCAGAGAGTGCACTGGCACCACTGGGGATGCAGTGCAGTGAGTGCAGAGAGTGCACTGGCACCACTGGTGATGCACCCCGGTGAGTCCAGAGAGTGCACTGGCACCACTGGAGATGCAGTGCAGTGAGTCCAGAGAGTGCACTGGCACCACTGGGGATGCACTGCAGTGAGTCCAGAGAGTGCACTGGCACCACTGGGGATGCAGTGCCGTGAGTCCAGAGAGTGCACTGGCACCACTGGGGATGCAGTGCAGTGAGTGCAGAGAGTGCACTGGCACCACTGGCGATGCACCCCGGTGAGTCCAGAGAGTGCACTGGCACCACTGGGGATGCAGTGCAGTGAGTCCAGAGAGTGCACTGGCACCACTGGGAATGGTCTTTAGTGAGTCCAGAGAGTGCACTGGCCCAATGGGGATGCAGTGCAGTGAGTCCAGAGAGTGCACTGGCACCCCTGGGGATGCAGTGCAGTGACTCCATAGAGTGCACTGTCACCAATGGGGATGCAGTGCAGTGATCCATAGAGTGCACTGGCACCAGTGGGGATGCACTGCAGTGAGTCCAGAGAGTGCACTGGCACCACTGGGTATGCAGTGCAGTGAGTCCAGAGAGTGCACTGGCACCACTGGGGATGGTCATTAGTGAGTCCTGAGAGTAAACTGACACCAATGGGGATGCAGTGCAGTGAGTCCCGAGAGTGCACTGGCACCACTGGGGATGCAGTGCAGTGAGTCCAGAGAGTACCCTGGCACCACTGGGGATGCAGTGCCGTGAGTCCAGAGAGTGCACTGGCACCACTGGGGATGCAGTGCAGTGAGTCCAGAGAGTGCACTAGCACCACTGGGGATGCAGTGCCGTGTGTCCAGAGTGTGCACTGGCACCACTGGGGATGCAGTGCAGTGAGTCCAGAGAGTGCCCTGGCACCACTGGGGATGCAGTGCAGTGAGTCCACAGAGTACCCTGGCACCAGTGGGGATGCAGTGCAGTGAGTCCAGAGAGTGCACTGGCACCACTGGGGATGCAGTGCCGTGAGTCCAGAGAGTGCACTAGAACCACTGGGGATGCAGTGCCGTGTGTCCAGAGTGTGCACTGGCACCACTGGGGATGCAGTGCAGTGAGTCCAGAGAGTGCATTGGCACCACTGGGGATACAGTGCAGTGAGTCCAGAGAGTTCACTGGCACCACTGGGGATGCAGTGCTGTGAGTCCAGAGAGTGCACTGGCACCACCGGGAATTCAGTGCAGTGAGTCCAAAGACTGCACTGGCAGCACTGGGGATGCAGTGCAGTGAGTCCAGAGAGTGCACTGGCACCTCTGGTTATGCAGTGCAGTGAGTCCAGAGAGTGCCCTGGCACCACTGGGGATGCAGTGCCGTGAGTTCAGAGAATACACTGGCACCGCTGGGGATGCAGTGCCGTGAGTCCAGAGAGTGCACTGGCACCACTGGGGATGCAGTGCAGTGAGTCCAGAGAGTGCAGTGGCACCACTGGGGATGCACTGCCGTGAGTCCAGAGAGTGCACTGGCACCACCGGGGATGCACTGAAGTGAGTCCAGAGAGTGCACTGGCACCACTGGGGATGCAGTGCAGTGAGTGCAGAGAGTGCACTGGAACCACTGGGGATGCAGTGCAGTGAGTCCAGAGAGTGCACTGGCACCACTGGGGATGCAGTGCAGTGATCCAGAGAGTGCATTGGCACCACTGGGGATGCACCCCGGTGAGTCCAGAGAGTGCACTGGCACCACTGGGGATGCAGTGCAGTGAGTCCAGAGAGTGCACTGGCACCCCTGGGGATGCAGTGCAGTGAGTCCAGAGAGTGCACTGGCACCAATGGGGATGCAGTGCAGTGATCCAGAGAGTGCACTGGCACCACTGGGGATGCAGTGCAGTGAGTCCGGAGAGTGCAGTGGCACCACTGGGGATGCAGTGCAGTGAGTCCAGAGAGTGCCCTGGCACCATTGGGGTTGCAGTTCAGTGAGTTCAGAGAGTGCACTGGCACCACTGGGGATGCAGTGCAGTGAGTCCAGAGAGTGCACTGGCACCACCGGGGATGCAGTGCAGTGAGTCCAGAGAGTGCACTGGCACCACTGGGGATGCAGTGCAGAGAGTCCAGAGAGTGCCCTGGCACCACTGGGGATGCAGTGCAGTGAGTCCAGAGAGTGCCCTGGCACCACTGGGGATGCAGTGCAGTGAGTCCACAGAGTACCCTGGCACCAGTGGGGATGCAGTGCAGTGAGTCCAGAGAGTGCACTGGCACCAGTGGGGATGCAGTGCAGTTAGTCCAGAGAGTACCCTGGCACCACTGGGGATGCAGTGCAGTGAGTGCAGAGAGTGCACTGGCACCACTGGGGATGCAGTGCAGTGAGTCCAGAGAGTGCACTGGCACCACTGGGGATGCAGTGCAGTGAGTCCAGAGAGTTCACTGGCACAACTGGGGATGCAGTGCCGTGAGTCCAGAGAGTGCACTAGCACCACTGGGGATGCAGTGCAGTGAGTCCAGAGAGTGCACTGGCACCACTGGGGATGCAGTGCAGTGAGTCCAGAGAGTGCACTGGCACCACTGGGGATGCAGTGCAGTGAGTCCAGAGAGTGCACTGGCACCACTGGGGATGCAGTGCAGTGAGTCCAGAGAGTGCACTGGCACCACTGGGGATGCAGTGCAGTGACTCCATAGAGTGCACTGGCACCACTGGTTATGCAGTGCAGTGAGTCCAGAGAGTGCACTGGCACCACTGGGGATGCAGTGCAGTGAGTGCAGAGAGTGCACTGGCACCACTGGGGATGCAGTGCCGTGAGTCCAGAGAGTGCACTGGCACCACTGGGGATGCAGTGCAGTGAGTCCAGAGAGTGCAGTGGCACCACTGGGGATGCACTGCCGTGAGTCCAGAGAGTGCACTGGCACCACTGGGGATGCACTGAAGTGAGTCCAGAGAGTGCACTGGCACCACTGGGGATGCAGTGCAGTGAGTCCATAGAGTGCACTGGCACCACTGGGGATGCAGTGTAGTGAGTCCAGAGAGTGCACTAGCACCACTGGGGATGCAGTGCAGTGAGTCCAGAGAGTGCACTGGCACCACTGGTTATGCAGTGCCGTGAGTCCAGAGAGTGCACTAGCACCACTGGGGATGCAGTGCAGTGAGTCCAGAGAGTGCACTGGCACCACTGGGGATGCAGTGCAGTGATCCAGAGAGTGCATTGGCACCACTGGGGATGCACCCCGGTGAGTCCAGAGAGTGCACTGGCACCACTGGGGATGCAGTGCAGTGAGTCCAGAGAGTGCACTGGCACCCCTGGGGATGCAGTGCAGTGACTCCATAGAGTGCACTGGCACCAATGGGGATGCAGTGCAGTGATCCAGAGAGTGCACTGGCACCACTGGGGATGCACCCCGGTGAGTCCAGAGAGTACACTGGCACCACTGGGTATGCAGTGCAGTGAGTCCAGAGAGTGCACTGGCACCACTGGGGATGGTCATTAGTGAGTCCAGAGAGTGCACTGGCACCACTGGGGATGCAGTGCAGTGAGTCCAGAGAGTGCATTGGCACCACTGGGGATGCAGTGCAGTGATTCCAGAGATTACCCTGGCACCACTGGGGATGCAGTGCAGTGAGTCCAGAGAGTGCACTGGCACCACTGGGGATGCAGTGCAGTGAGTCCAGAGAGTGCACTGGCACCACTGGGGATGCAGTGCCGTGAGTCCAGAGTGTGCACTGGCACCACTGGGGATGCAGTGCAGTGAGTCCAGAGAGTGCACTGGCACCACTGGGGATGCAGTGCAGTGAGTCCAGAGAGTGCACTGGAACCACTGGGGATGCAGTGCCGTGAGTCCAGAGAGTGCCCTGGCACCACTGGTGTTGCAGTTCAGTGAGTTCAGAGAATACACTGGCACCACTGGGGATGCAGTGCAGTGAGTCCAGAGAGTGCACTGGCACCACTGGGGATGCAGTGCAGTGAGTCCAGAGAGTGCACTGGCACCACTGGGGATGCAGTGCCGTGAGTCCAGAGAGTGCACTGGCACCACTGGGGATGCAGTGCAGTGAGTCCAGAGAGTGCACTGGCACCACTGGGGATGCAGTGCAGAGAGTCCAGAGAGTGCACTGGCACCACTGGGGATGCAGTGCCGTGAGTTCAGAGAATACACTGGCACCACTGGGGATGCAGTGCCGTGAGTCCAGAGAGTGCACTGGCACCACTGGGGATGCAGTGCAGTGAGTCCAGAGAGTGCAGTGGCACCACTGGGGATGCACTGCCGTGAGTCCAGAGAGTGCACTGGCACCACCGGGGATGCACTGAAGTGAGTCCAGAGAGTGCACTGGCACCACTGGGGATGCAGTGCAGTGAGTGCAGAGAGTGCACTGGAACCACTGGGGATGCAGTGCAGTGAGTCCAGAGAGTGCACTGGCACCACTGGGGATGCAGTGCAGTGATCCAGAGAGTGCATTGGCACCACTGGGGATGCACCCCGGTGAGTCCAGAGAGTGCACTGGCACCACTGGGGATGCAGTGCAGTGAGTGCAGAGAGTGCACTGGAACCACTGGGGATGCAGTGCAGTGAGTCCAGAGAGTGCACTGGCACCACTGGGGATGCAGTGCAGTGATCCAGAGAGTGCATTGGCACCACTGGGGATGCACCCCGGTGAGTCCAGAGAGTGCACTGGCACCACTGGGGATGCAGTGCAGTGAGTGCAGAGAGTGCACTGGCACCACCGGGGATGCAGTGCAGTGAGTCCAGAGAGTGCACTGGCACCACTGGGGATGCAGTGCAGAGAGTCCAGAGAGTGCACTGGCACCACTGGGGATGCAGTGCAGTGAGTCCAGAGAGTGCCCTGGCACCACTGGGGATGCAGTGCAGTGAGTCCACAGAGTACCCTGGCACCAGTGGGGATGCAGTGCAGTGAGTCCAGAGAGTGCACTGGCACCAGTGGGGATGCAGTGCAGTGAGTCCAGAGAGTACCCTGGCACCACTGGGGATGCAGTGCAGTGAGTGCAGAGAGTGCACTGGCACCACTGGGGATGCAGTGCAGTGAGTCCAGAGAGTGCACTGGCACCACTGGGGATGCAGTGCAGTGAGTCCAGAGAGTTCACTGGCACAACTGGGGATGCAGTGCCGTGAGTCCAGAGAGTGCACTAGCACCACTGGGGATGCAGTGCAGTGAGTCCAGAGAGTGCACTGTCAGCACTGGGGATGCAGTGCAGTGAGTCCAGAGAGTGCACTGGCACCACTGGGGATGCAGTGCAGTGAGTCCAGAGAGTGCACTGGCACCACTGGGGATGCAGTGCAGTGACTCCATAGAGTGCACTGGCACCACTGGTTATGCAGTGCAGTGAGTCCAGAGAGTGCACTGGCACCACTGGGGATGCAGTACAGTGAGTGCAGAGAGTGCTCTGGCACCACTGGGGATGCAGTGCCGTGAGTCCAGAGAGTGCACTGGCACCACTGGGGATGCAGTGCAGAGAGTCCAGAGAGTGCAGTGGCACCACTGGGGATGCACTGCCGTGAGTCCAGAGAGTGTACTGGCACCACCGGGGATGCACTGAAGTGAGTCCAGAGAGTGCACTGGCACCACTGGGGATGCAGTGCAGTGAGTCCAGAGAGTGCACTGGCACCACTGGGGATGCAGTGTAGTGAGTCCAGAGAGTGCACTAGCACCACTGGGGATGCAGTGCAGTGAGTCCAGAGAGTGCACTGGCACCACTGGTTATGCAGTGCCGTGAGTCCAGAGAGTGCACTAGCACCACTGGGGATGCAGTGCAGTGAGTCCAGAGAGTGCACTGGCACCACTGGGGATGCAGTGCAGTGATCCAGAGAGTGCATTGGCACCACTGGGGATGCACCCCGGTGAGTCCAGAGAGTGCACTGGCACCACTGGGGATGCAGTGCAGTGAGTCCAGAGAGTGCACTGGCACCCCTGGGGATGCAGTGCAGTGACTCCATAGAGTGCACTGGCACCACTGGGGATGCAGTGCAGTGACTCCAGAGAGTGCACTGGCACCACTGGGGATGCACCCCGGTGAGTCCAGAGAGTACACTGGCACCACTGGGTATGCAGTGCAGTGAGTCCAGAGAGTGCACTGGCACCACTGGGGATGGTCATTAGTGAGTCCAGAGAGTGCACTGGCACCACTGGGGATGCAGTGCAGTGAGTCCAGAGAGTGCATTGGCACCACTGGGGATGCAGTGCAGTGATTCCAGAGATTACCCTGGCACCACTGGGGATGCAGTGCAGTGAGTCCAGAGAGTGCACTGGCACCACTGGGGATGCAGTGCAGTGAGTCCAGAGAGTGCACTGGCACCACTGGGGATGCAGTGCCGTGAGTCCAGAGTGTGCACTGGCACCACTGGGGATGCAGTGCAGTGAGTCCAGAGAGTGCACTGGCACCACTGGGGATGCAGTGCAGTGAGTCCAGAGAGTGCACTGGAACCACTGGGGATGCAGTGCCGTGAGTCCAGAGAGTGCCCTGGCACCACTGGTGTTGCAGTTCAGTGAGTTCAGAGAATACACTGGCACCACTGGGGATGCAGTGCAGTGAGTCCAGAGAGTGCACTGGCACCACTGGGGATGCAGTGCAGTGAGTCCAGAGAGTGCACTGGCACCACTGGGGATGCAGTGCCGTGAGTCCAGAGAGTGCACTGGCACCACCGGGGATGCAGTGCAGTGAGTCCAGAGAGTGCACTGGCACCACTGGGGATGCACTGCAGAGAGTCCAGAGAGTGCACTGGCACCACTGGGGATGCAGTGTAGTGAGTCCAGAGAGTGCCCTGGCACCACTGGGGATGCAGTGCAGTGAGTCCACAGAGTACCCTGGCACCAGTGGGGATGCAGTGCAGTGAGTCCAGAGAGTGCACTGGCACCACTGGGGATGCAGTGCAGTGAGTCCAGAGAGTACCCTGGCACCAGTGGGTATGCAGTGCAGTGAGTCCAGAGAGTTCACTGGCACAACTGGGGATGCAGTGCAGAGAGTCCAGAGAGTACCCTGGCACCAGTGGGTATGCAGTGCAGTGAGTCCAGAGAGTTCACTGGCACAACTGGGGATGCAGTGCCGTGAGTCCAGAGAGTGCACTAGCACCACTGGGGATGCAGTGCAGTGAGTCCAGAGAGTGCACTGGCACCACTGGGGATGCAGTGCCGTGAGTCCAGAGAGTGCCCTGGCACCACTGGTGTTGCAGTTCAGTGAGTTCAGAGAATACACTGGCACCACTGGGGATGCAGTGCAGTGAGTCCAGAGAGTGCACTGGCACCACTGGGGATGCAGTGCAGTGAGTCCAGAGAGTGCACTGGCACCACTGGGGATGCAGTGCCGTGAGTCCAGAGAGTGCACTGGCACCACCGGGGATGCAGTGCAGTGAGTCCAGAGAGTGCACTGGCACCACTGGGGATGCAGTGCAGAGAGTCCAGAGAGTGCACTGGCACCACTGGGGATGCAGTGCAGTGAGTCCAGAGAGTGCACTGGCACCACTGGGGATGCAGTGCAGTGATCCAGAGAGTGCATTGGCACCACTGGGGATGCACCCCGGTGAGTCCAGAGACTGCACTGGCACCACTGGGGATGCAGTGCAGTGAGTCCAGAGAGTGTACTGGCACCCCTGGGGATGCAGTGCAGTGACTCCATAGAGTGCACTGGCACCAATGGGGATGCAGTGCAGTGATCCAGAGAGTGCACTGGCACCACTGGGGATGCACCCCGGTGAGTCCAGAGAGTACACTGGCACCACTGGAGATGCAGTGCAGTGAGTCCAGAGAGTGCACTGGCACCACTGGGGATGGTCATTAGTGAGTCCAGAGAGTGCACTGGCACCACTGGGGATGCAGTGCAGTGAGTCCAGAGAGTGCATTGGCACCACTGGGGATGCAGTGCAGTGATTCCAGAGATTACCCTGGCACCAGTGGGGATGCAGTGCAGTGAGTCCAGAGAGTGCACTGGCACCACTGGGGATGCAGTGCAGTGAGTCCAGAGAGTGCACTGGCACCACTGGGGATGCAGTGCCGTGAGTCCAGAGTGTGCACTGGCACCACTGGGGATGCAGTGCAGTGAGTCCAGAGAGTGCACTGGCACCACTGGGGATGCAGTGCAGTGAGTCCAGAGAGTGCACTGGAACCACTGGGGATGCAGTGCAGTGAGTCCACAGAGTGCACTGGCACCACTGGGGATGCAGTGTAGTGAGTCCAGAGAGTGCACTGGCACCACTGGGGATGCAGTGCAGTGAGTCCAGAGAGTGCACTGGCACCACTGGGGATGCAGTGCAGTGAGTGCAGAGAGTGCACTGGCACCACTGGTGATGCACCCCGGTGAGTCCAGAGAGTGCACTGGCACCACTGGAGATGCAGTGCAGTGAGTCCAGAGAGTGCACTGGCACCAATGGGGATGGTCATTTGTGAGTCCAGAGAGTGCACTGGCACCAATGGGGATTCAGTGCAGTGAGTCCAGAGAGTTCACTGGCACCCCTGGGGATGCAGTGCAGTGACTCCATAGAGTGCACTGGCACCAATGGGGATGCAGTGCAGTGATCCATAGAGTGCACTGGCACCACTGGGGATGCACCCCGGTGAGTCCAGAGAGTGCACTGGCACCACTGGGTATGCAGTGCAGTGAGTCCAGAGAGTGCACTGGCACCATTGGTATGGTCATTAGTGAGTCCTGAGAGTAAACTGACACCAATGGGGATGCAGTGCAGTGAGTCCAGAGAGTGCACTGGCACCACTGGGGATGCAGTGCAGTGAGTCCAGAGAGTACCCTGGCACCAGTGGGGATGCAGTGCAGTGAGTCCAGAGAGTGCACTGGCACCACTGGGGATGCAGTGCCGTGAGTCCAGAGAGTGCACTAGCACCACTGGGGATGCAGTGCCGTGTGTCCAGAGTGTGCACTGGCACCACTGGGGATGCAGTGCAGTGAGTCCAGAGAGTGCATTGGCACCACTGGGGATACAGTGCAGTGAGTCCAGAGAGTTCACTGGCAGCACTGGGGATGCAGTGCAGTGAGTCCAGAGAGTGCACTGGCACCACCGGGAATTCAGTGCAGTGAGCCCAGAGAGTGCCCTGGCACCACTGGGGATGCAGTGCCGTGAGTTCGGAGAATACACTGGCACCACTGGGGATGCAGTGCCGTGAGTCCAGAGAGTGCACTGGCACCACTGGGGATGCAGTGCAGTGAGTCCAGAGAGTGCAGTGGCACCACTGGGGATGCACTGCCGTGAGTCCAGAGAGTGCACTGGCACCACCGGGGATGCACTGAAGTGAGTCCAGAGAGTGCACTGGCACCACTGGGGATGCAGTGCAGTGAGTCCAGAGAGTGCACTGGCACCACTGGGGATGCAGTGTAGTGAGTCCAGAGAGTGCACTGGCACCACTGGGGATGCACTGCAGTGAGTCCAGAGAGTGCACTGGCACCACTGGGGATGCAGTGCAGTGAGTGCAGAGAGTGCACTGGCACCACTGGGGATGCAGTGCAGTGAGTCCAGAGATTGCACTGGCACCACTGGGGATGCAGTGCAGTGATCCAGAGAGTGCATTGACACCACTGGGGATGCACCCCGGTGAGTCCAGAGAGTGCACTGGCACCACTGGGGATGCAGTGCAGTGAGTCCAGAGAGTGCACTGGCACCCCTGGGGATGCAGTGCAGTGACTCCATAGAGTGCACTGGCACCAATGGGGATGCAATGCAGTGATCCAGAGAGTGCACTGGCACCACTGGGGATGCACCCCGGTGAGTCCAGAGAGTACACTGGCACCACTGGGTATGCAGTGCAGTGAGTCCAGAGAGTGCACTGGCACCACTGGGGATGGTCATTAGTGAGTCCAGAGAGTGCACTGGCACCACTGGGGATGCAGTGCAGTGAGTCCAGAGAGTGCATTGGCACCACTGGGGATGCAGTGCAGTGATTCCAGAGATTACCCTGGCACCACTGGGGATGCAGTGCAGTGAGTCCAGAGAGTGCACTGGCCCCACTGGGGATGCAGTGCAGTGAGTCCAGAGAGTGCACTGGCACCACTGGGGATGCAGTGCCGTGAGTCCATAGTGTGCACAGGCACCACTGGGGATGCAGTGCAGTGAGTCCAGAGAGTGCACTGGCACCACTGGGGATGCAGTGCAGTGAGTCCAGAGAGTGCACTGGAACCACTGGGGATGCAGTGCCGTGAGTCCAGAGAGTGCCCTGGCACCACTGGTGTTGCAGTTCAGTGAGTTCAGAGAATACACTGGCACCACTGGGGATGCAGTGCAGTGAGTCCAGAGAGTGCACTGGCACCACTGGGGATGCAGTGCAGTGAGTCCAGAGAGTGCACTGGCACCACTGGGGATGCAGTGCCGTGAGTCCAGAGAGTGCACTGGCACCACCGGGGATGCAGTGCAGTGAGTCCAGAGAGTGCACTGGCACCACTGGGGATGCAGTGCAGAGAGTCCAGAGAGTGCACTGGCACCACTGGGGATGCAGTGCAGTGAGTCCAGAGAGTGCCCTGGCACCACTGGGGATGCAGTGCAGTGAGTCCACAGAGTACCCTGGCACCAGTGGGGATGCAGTGCAGTGAGTCCAGAGAGTGCACTGGCACCACTGGGGATGCAGTGCAGTGAGTCCAGAGAGTACCCTGGCACCAGTGGGTATGCAGTGCAGTGAGTCCAGAGAGTTCACTGGCACAACTGGGGATGCAGTGCCGTGAGTCCAGAGAGTGCACTAGCACCACTGGGGATGCAGTGCAGTGAGTCCAGAGAGTGCACTGGCACCACTGGGGATGCAGTGCAGTGAGTGCAGAGAGTGCACTGGCACCACTGGTGATGCACCCCGGTGAGTCCAGAGAGTGCACTGGCACCACTGGAGATGCAGTGCAGTGAGTCCAGAGAGTGCACTGGCACCACTGGGGATGCACTGCAGTGAGTCCAGAGAGTGCACTGGCACCACTGGGGATGCAGTGCCGTGAGTCCAGAGAGTGCACTGGCACCACTGGGGATGCAGTGCAGTGAGTGCAGAGAGTGCACTGGCACCACTGGCGATGCACCCCGGTGAGTCCAGAGAGTGCACTGGCACCACTGGGGATGCAGTGCAGTGAGTCCAGAGAGTGCACTGGCACCACTGGGAATGGTCTTTAGTGAGTCCAGAGAGTGCACTGGCCCAATGGGGATGCAGTGCAGTGAGTCCAGAGAGTGCACTGGCACCCCTGGGGATGCAGTGCAGTGACTCCATAGAGTGCACTGGCACCAGTGGGGATGCACTGCAGTGAGTCCAGAGAGTGCACTGGCACCACTGGGTATGCAGTGCAGTGAGTCCAGAGAGTGCACTGGCACCACTGGGGATGGTCATTAGTGAGTCCTGAGAGTAAACTGACACCAATGGGGATGCAGTGCAGTGATCCATAGAGTGCACTGGCACCAGTGGGGATGCACTGCAGTGAGTCCAGAGAGTGCACTGGCACCACTGGGTATGCAGTGCAGTGAGTCCAGAGAGTGCACTGGCACCACTGGGGATGGTCATTAGTGAGTCCTGAGAGTAAACTGACACCAATGGGGATGCAGTGCAGTGAGTCCCGAGAGTGCACTGGCACCACTGGGGATGCAGTGCAGTGAGTCCAGAGAGTACCCTGGCACCACTGGGGATGCAGTGCCGTGAGTCCAGAGAGTGCACTGGCACCACTGGGGATGCAGTGCAGTGAGTCCAGAGAGTGCACTAGCACCACTGGGGATGCAGTGCCGTGTGTCCAGAGTGTGCACTGGCACCACTGGGGATGCAGTGCAGTGAGTCCAGAGAGTGCCCTGGCACCACTGGGGATGCAGTGCAGTGAGTCCACAGAGTACCCTGGCACCAGTGGGGATGCAGTGCAGTGAGTCCAGAGAGTGCACTGGCACCACTGGGGATGCAGTGCCGTGAGTCCAGAGAGTGCACTGGCACCACTGGGGATGCAGTGCAGTGAGTCCAGAGAGTGCACTGGCACCACTGGGGATGCAGTGCAGTGAGTGCAGAGAGTGCACTGGCACCACTGGTGATGCACCCCGGTGAGTCCAGAGAGTGCACTGGCACCACTGGAGATGCAGTGCAGTGAGTCCAGAGAGTGCACTGGCACCAATGGGGATGGTCATTTGTGAGTCCAGAGAGTGCACTGGCACCAATGGGGATTCAGTGCAGTGAGTCCAGAGAGTTCACTGGCACCCCTGGGGATGCAGTGCAGTGACTCCATAGAGTGCACTGGCACCAATGGGGATGCAGTGCAGTGATCCATAGAGTGCACTGGCACCACTGGGGATGCACCCCGGTGAGTCCAGAGAGTGCACTGGCACCACTGGGTATGCAGTGCAGTGAGTCCAGAGAGTGCACTGGCACCATTGGTATGGTCATTAGTGAGTCCTGAGAGTAAACTGACACCAATGGGGATGCAGTGCAGTGAGTCCAGAGAGTGCACTGGCACCACTGGGGATGCAGTGCAGTGAGTCCAGAGAGTACCCTGGCACCAGTGGGGATGCAGTGCAGTGAGTCCAGAGAGTGCACTGGCACCACTGGGGATGCAGTGCCGTGAGTCCAGAGAGTGCACTAGCACCACTGGGGATGCAGTGCCGTGTGTCCAGAGTGTGCACTGGCACCACTGGGGATGCAGTGCAGTGAGTCCAGAGAGTGCATTGGCACCACTGGGGATACAGTGCAGTGAGTCCAGAGAGTTCACTGGCAGCACTGGGGATGCAGTGCAGTGAGTCCAGAGAGTGCACTGGCACCACCGGGAATTCAGTGCAGTGAGCCCAGAGAGTGCCCTGGCACCACTGGGGATGCAGTGCCGTGAGTTCGGAGAATACACTGGCACCACTGGGGATGCAGTGCCGTGAGTCCAGAGAGTGCACTGGCACCACTGGGGATGCAGTGCAGTGAGTCCAGAGAGTGCAGTGGCACCACTGGGGATGCACTGCCGTGAGTCCAGAGAGTGCACTGGCACCACCGGGGATGCACTGAAGTGAGTCCAGAGAGTGCACTGGCACCACTGGGGATGCAGTGCAGTGAGTCCAGAGAGTGCACTGGCACCACTGGGGATGCAGTGTAGTGAGTCCAGAGAGTGCACTGGCACCACTGGGGATGCACTGCAGTGAGTCCAGAGAGTGCACTGGCACCACTGGGGATGCAGTGCAGTGAGTGCAGAGAGTGCACTGGCACCACTGGGGATGCAGTGCAGTGAGTCCAGAGATTGCACTGGCACCACTGGGGATGCAGTGCAGTGATCCAGAGAGTGCATTGACACCACTGGGGATGCACCCCGGTGAGTCCAGAGAGTGCACTGGCACCACTGGGGATGCAGTGCAGTGAGTCCAGAGAGTGCACTGGCACCCCTGGGGATGCAGTGCAGTGACTCCATAGAGTGCACTGGCACCAATGGGGATGCAATGCAGTGATCCAGAGAGTGCACTGGCACCACTGGGGATGCACCCCGGTGAGTCCAGAGAGTACACTGGCACCACTGGGTATGCAGTGCAGTGAGTCCAGAGAGTGCACTGGCACCACTGGGGATGGTCATTAGTGAGTCCAGAGAGTGCACTGGCACCACTGGGGATGCAGTGCAGTGAGTCCAGAGAGTGCATTGGCACCACTGGGGATGCAGTGCAGTGATTCCAGAGATTACCCTGGCACCACTGGGGATGCAGTGCAGTGAGTCCAGAGAGTGCACTGGCCCCACTGGGGATGCAGTGCAGTGAGTCCAGAGAGTGCACTGGCACCACTGGGGATGCAGTGCCGTGAGTCCATAGTGTGCACAGGCACCACTGGGGATGCAGTGCAGTGAGTCCAGAGAGTGCACTGGCACCACTGGGGATGCAGTGCAGTGAGTCCAGAGAGTGCACTGGAACCACTGGGGATGCAGTGCCGTGAGTCCAGAGAGTGCCCTGGCACCACTGGTGTTGCAGTTCAGTGAGTTCAGAGAATACACTGGCACCACTGGGGATGCAGTGCAGTGAGTCCAGAGAGTGCACTGGCACCACTGGGGATGCAGTGCAGTGAGTCCAGAGAGTGCACTGGCACCACTGGGGATGCAGTGCCGTGAGTCCAGAGAGTGCACTGGCACCACCGGGGATGCAGTGCAGTGAGTCCAGAGAGTGCACTGGCACCACTGGGGATGCAGTGCAGAGAGTCCAGAGAGTGCACTGGCACCACTGGGGATGCAGTGCAGTGAGTCCAGAGAGTGCCCTGGCACCACTGGGGATGCAGTGCAGTGAGTCCACAGAGTACCCTGGCACCAGTGGGGATGCAGTGCAGTGAGTCCAGAGAGTGCACTGGCACCACTGGGGATGCAGTGCAGTGAGTCCAGAGAGTACCCTGGCACCAGTGGGTATGCAGTGCAGTGAGTCCAGAGAGTTCACTGGCACAACTGGGGATGCAGTGCCGTGAGTCCAGAGAGTGCACTAGCACCACTGGGGATGCAGTGCAGTGAGTCCAGAGAGTGCACTGGCACCACTGGGGATGCAGTGCAGTGAGTGCAGAGAGTGCACTGGCACCACTGGTGATGCACCCCGGTGAGTCCAGAGAGTGCACTGGCACCACTGGAGATGCAGTGCAGTGAGTCCAGAGAGTGCACTGGCACCACTGGGGATGCACTGCAGTGAGTCCAGAGAGTGCACTGGCACCACTGGGGATGCAGTGCCGTGAGTCCAGAGAGTGCACTGGCACCACTGGGGATGCAGTGCAGTGAGTGCAGAGAGTGCACTGGCACCACTGGCGATGCACCCCGGTGAGTCCAGAGAGTGCACTGGCACCACTGGGGATGCAGTGCAGTGAGTCCAGAGAGTGCACTGGCACCACTGGGAATGGTCTTTAGTGAGTCCAGAGAGTGCACTGGCCCAATGGGGATGCAGTGCAGTGAGTCCAGAGAGTGCACTGGCACCCCTGGGGATGCAGTGCAGTGACTCCATAGAGTGCACTGTCACCAATGGGGATGCAGTGCAGTGATCCATAGAGTGCACTGGCACCAGTGGGGATGCACTGCAGTGAGTCCAGAGAGTGCACTGGCACCACTGGGTATGCAGTGCAGTGAGTCCAGAGAGTGCACTGGCACCACTGGGGATGGTCATTAGTGAGTCCTGAGAGTAAACTGACACCAATGGGGATGCAGTGCAGTGAGTCCCGAGAGTGCACTGGCACCACTGGGGATGCAGTGCAGTGAGTCCAGAGAGTACCCTGGCACCACTGGGGATGCAGTGCCGTGAGTCCAGAGAGTGCACTGGCACCACTGGGGATGCAGTGCAGTGAGTCCAGAGAGTGCACTAGCACCACTGGGGATGCAGTGCCGTGTGTCCAGAGTGTGCACTGGCACCACTGGGGATGCAGTGCAGTGAGTCCAGAGAGTGCCCTGGCACCACTGGGGATGCAGTGCAGTGAGTCCACAGAGTACCCTGGCACCAGTGGGGATGCAGTGCAGTGAGTCCAGAGAGTGCACTGGCACCACTGGGGATGCAGTGCCGTGAGTCCAGAGAGTGCACTAGAACCACTGGGGATGCAGTGCCGTGTGTCCAGAGTGTGCACTGGCACCACTGGGGATGCAGTGCAGTGAGTCCAGAGAGTGCATTGGCACCACTGGGGATACAGTGCAGTGAGTCCAGAGAGTTCACTGGCACCACTGGGGATGCAGTGCTGTGAGTCCAGAGAGTGCACTGGCACCACCGGGAATTCAGTGCAGTGAGTCCAAAGACTGCACTGGCAGCACTGGGGATGCAGTGCAGTGAGTCCAGAGAGTGCACTGGCACCTCTGGTTATGCAGTGCAGTGAGTCCAGAGAGTGCCCTGGCACCACTGGGGATGCAGTGCCGTGAGTTCAGAGAATACACTGGCACCACTGGGGATGCAGTGCCGTGAGTCCAGAGAGTGCACTGGCACCACTGGGGATGCAGTGCAGTGAGTCCAGAGAGTGCAGTGGCACCACTGGGGATGCACTGCCGTGAGTCCAGAGAGTGCACTGGCACCACCGGGGATGCACTGAAGTGAGTCCAGAGAGTGCACTGGCACCACTGGGGATGCAGTGCAGTGAGTGCAGAGAGTGCACTGGAACCACTGGGGATGCAGTGCAGTGAGTCCAGAGAGTGCACTGGCACCACTGGGGATGCAGTGCAGTGATCCAGAGAGTGCATTGGCACCACTGGGGATGCACCCCGGTGAGTCCAGAGAGTGCACTGGCACCACTGGGGATGCAGTGCAGTGAGTCCAGAGAGTGCACTGGCACCCCTGGGGATGCAGTGCAGTGAGTCCAGAGAGTGCACTGGCACCAATGGGGATGCAGTGCAGTGATCCAGAGAGTGCACTGGCACCACTGGGGATGCAGTGCAGTGAGTCCGGAGAGTGCAGTGGCACCACTGGGGATGCAGTGCAGTGAGTCCAGAGAGTGCCCTGGCACCATTGGGGTTGCAGTTCAGTGAGTTCAGAGAGTGCACTGGCACCACTGGGGATGCAGTGCAGTGAGTCCAGAGAGTGCACTGGCACCACCGGGGATGCAGTGCAGTGAGTCCAGAGAGTGCACTGGCACCACTGGGGATGCAGTGCAGAGAGTCCAGAGAGTGCCCTGGCACCACTGGGGATGCAGTGCAGTGAGTCCAGAGAGTGCCCTGGCACCACTGGGGATGCAGTGCAGTGAGTCCACAGAGTACCCTGGCACCAGTGGGGATGCAGTGCAGTGAGTCCAGAGAGTGCACTGGCACCAGTGGGGATGCAGTGCAGTTAGTCCAGAGAGTACCCTGGCACCACTGGGGATGCAGTGCAGTGAGTGCAGAGAGTGCACTGGCACCACTGGGGATGCAGTGCAGTGAGTCCAGAGAGTGCACTGGCACCACTGGGGATGCAGTGCAGTGAGTCCAGAGAGTTCACTGGCACAACTGGGGATGCAGTGCCGTGAGTCCAGAGAGTGCACTAGCACCACTGGGGATGCAGTGCAGTGAGTCCAGAGAGTGCACTGGCACCACTGGGGATGCAGTGCAGTGAGTCCAGAGAGTGCACTGGCACCACTGGGGATGCAGTGCAGTGAGTCCAGAGAGTGCACTGGCACCACTGGGGATGCAGTGCAGTGAGTCCAGAGAGTGCACTGGCACCACTGGGGATGCAGTGCAGTGACTCCATAGAGTGCACTGGCACCACTGGTTATGCAGTGCAGTGAGTCCAGAGAGTGCACTGGCACCACTGGGGATGCAGTGCAGTGAGTGCAGAGAGTGCACTGGCACCACTGGGGATGCAGTGCCGTGAGTCCAGAGAGTGCACTGGCACCACTGGGGATGCAGTGCAGTGAGTCCAGAGAGTGCAGTGGCACCACTGGGGATGCACTGCCGTGAGTCCAGAGAGTGCACTGGCACCACTGGGGATGCACTGAAGTGAGTCCAGAGAGTGCACTGGCACCACTGGGGATGCAGTGCAGTGAGTCCAGAGAGTGCACTGGCACCACTGGGGATGCAGTGTAGTGAGTCCAGAGAGTGCACTAGCACCACTGGGGATGCAGTGCAGTGAGTCCAGAGAGTGCACTGGCACCACTGGTTATGCAGTGCCGTGAGTCCAGAGAGTGCACTAGCACCACTGGGGATGCAGTGCAGTGAGTCCAGAGAGTGCACTGGCACCACTGGGGATGCAGTGCAGTGATCCAGAGAGTGCATTGGCACCACTGGGGATGCACCCCGGTGAGTCCAGAGAGTGCACTGGCACCACTGGGGATGCAGTGCAGTGAGTCCAGAGAGTGCACTGGCACCCCTGGGGATGCAGTGCAGTGACTCCATAGAGTGCACTGGCACCAATGGGGATGCAGTGCAGTGATCCAGAGAGTGCACTGGCACCACTGGGGATGCACCCCGGTGAGTCCAGAGAGTACACTGGCACCACTGGGTATGCAGTGCAGTGAGTCCAGAGAGTGCACTGGCACCACTGGGGATGGTCATTAGTGAGTCCAGAGAGTGCACTGGCACCACTGGGGATGCAGTGCAGTGAGTCCAGAGAGTGCATTGGCACCACTGGGGATGCAGTGCAGTGATTCCAGAGATTACCCTGGCACCACTGGGGATGCAGTGCAGTGAGTCCAGAGAGTGCACTGGCACCACTGGGGATGCAGTGCAGTGAGTCCAGAGAGTGCACTGGCACCACTGGGGATGCAGTGCCGTGAGTCCAGAGTGTGCACTGGCACCACTGGGGATGCAGTGCAGTGAGTCCAGAGAGTGCACTGGCACCACTGGGGATGCAGTGCAGTGAGTCCAGAGAGTGCACTGGAACCACTGGGGATGCAGTGCCGTGAGTCCAGAGAGTGCCCTGGCAGCACTGGTGTTGCAGTTCAGTGAGTTCAGAGAATACACTGGCACCACTGGGGATGCAGTGCAGTGAGTCCAGAGAGTGCACTGGCACCACTGGGGATGCAGTGCAGTGAGTCCAGAGAGTGCACTGGCACCACTGGGGATGCAGTGCCGTGAGTCCAGAGAGTGCACTGGCACCACCGGGGATGCAGTGCAGTGAGTCCAGAGAGTGCACTGGCACCACTGGGGATGCAGTGCAGAGAGTCCAGAGAGTGCACTGGCACCACTGGGGATGCAGTGTAGTGAGTCCAGAGAGTGCCCTGGCACCACTGGGGATGCAGTGCAGTGAGTCCACAGAGTACCCTGGCACCAGTGGGGATGCAGTGCAGTGAGTCCAGAGAGTGCACTGGCACCACTGGGGATGCAGTGCAGTGAGTCCAGAGAGTACCCTGGCACCAGTGGGTATGCAGTGCAGTGAGTCCAGAGAGTTCACTGGCACAACTGGGGATGCAGTGCAGAGAGTCCAGAGAGTACCCTGGCACCAGTGGGTATGCAGTGCAGTGAGTCCAGAGAGTTCACTGGCACAACTGGGGATGCAGTGCCGTGAGTCCAGAGAGTGCACTAGCACCACTGGGGATGCAGTGCAGTGAGTCCAGAGAGTGCACTGGCACCACTGGGGATGCAGTGCCGTGAGTCCAGAGAGTGCCCTGGCACCACTGGTGTTGCAGTTCAGTGAGTTCAGAGAATACACTGGCACCACTGGGGATGCAGTGCAGTGAGTCCAGAGAGTGCACTGGCACCACTGGGGATGCAGTGCAGTGAGTCCAGAGAGTGCACTGGCACCACTGGGGATGCAGTGCCGTGAGTCCAGAGAGTGCACTGGCACCACCGGGGATGCAGTGCAGTGAGTCCAGAGAGTTCACTGGCACCACTGGGGATGCAGTGCAGAGAGTCCAGAGAGTGCACTGGCACCACTGGGGATGCAGTGCCGTGAGTTCAGAGAATACACTGGCACCACTGGGGATGCAGTGCCGTGAGTCCAGAGAGTGCACTGGCACCACTGGGGATGCAGTGCAGTGAGTCCAGAGAGTGCAGTGGCACCACTGGGGATGCACTGCCGTGAGTCCAGAGAGTGCACTGGCACCACCGGGGATGCACTGAAGTGAGTCCAGAGAGTGCACTGGCACCACTGGGGATGCAGTGCAGTGAGTGCAGAGAGTGCACTGGAACCACTGGGGATGCAGTGCAGTGAGCCCAGAGAGTGCACTGGCACCACTGGGGATGCAGTGCAGTGATCCAGAGAGTGCATTGGCACCACTGGGGATGCACCCCGGTGAGTCCAGAGAGTGCACTGGCACCACTGGGGATGCAGTGCAGTGAGTCCAGAGAGTGCACTGGCACCCCTGGGGATGCAGTGCAGTGACTCCATAGAGTGCACTGGCACCAATGGGGATGCAGTGCAGTGATCCAGAGAGTGCACTGGCACCACTGGGGATGCAGTGCAGTGAGTCCGGAGAGTGCAGTGGCACCACTGGGGATGCAGTGCAGTGAGTCCAGAGAGTGCCCTGGCACCATTGGGGTTGCAGTTCAGTGAGTTCAGAGAGTGCACTGGCACCGCTGGGGATGCAGTGCAGTGAGTCCAGAGAGTGCACTGGCACCACCGGGGATGCAGTGCAGTGAGTCCAGAGAGTGCACTGGCACCACTGGGGATGCAGTGCAGAGAGTCCAGAGAGTGCACTGGCACCACTGGGAATGCAGTGCAGTGAGTCCAGAGAGTGCCCTGGCACCACTGGGGATGCAGTGCAGTGAGTCCACAGAGTACCCTGGCACCAGTGGGGATGCAGTGCAGTGAGTCCAGAGAGTGCACTGGCACCAGTGGGGATGCAGTGCAGTGAGTCCAGAGAGTACCCTGGCACCACTGGGGATGCAGTGCAGTGAGTCCAGAGAGTGCCCTGGCACCACTGGGGATGCAGTGCAGTGAGTCCAGAGAGTGCACTGGCACCACTGGGGATGCAGTGCAGTGAGTCCAGAGAGTTCACTGGCACAACTGGGGATGCAGTGCCGTGAGTCCAGAGAGTGCACTAGCACCACTGGGGATGCAGTGCAGTGAGTCCAGAGAGTGCACTGGCACCACTGGGGATGCAGTGCAGTGAGTCCAGAGAGTGCACTGGCACCACTGGGGATGCAGTGCAGTGAGTCCAGAGAGTGCACTGGCACCACTGGGGATGCAGTGCAGTGACTCCATAGAGTGCACTGGCACCACTGGTTATGCAGTGCAGTGAGTCCAGAGAGTGCACTGGCACCACTGGGGATGCAGTGCAGTGAGTGCAGAGAGTGCACTGGCACCACTGGGGATGCAGTGCCGTGAGTCCAGAGAGTGCACAGGCACCACTGGGGATGCAGTGCAGTGAGTCCAGAGAGTGCAGTGGCACCACTGGGGATGCACTGCCGTGAGTCCAGAGAGTGCACTGGCACCACCGGGGATGCACTGAAGTGAGTCCAGAGAGTGCACTGGCACCACTGGGGATGCAGTGCAGTGAGTCCAGAGAGTGCACTGGCACCACCGGGGATGCAGTGTAGTGAGTCCAGAGAGTGCACTAGCACCACTGGGGATGCAGTGCAGTGAGTCCAGAGAGTGCACTGGCACCACTGGTTATGCAGTGCCGTGAGTCCAGAGAGTGCACTAGCACCACTGGGGATGCAGTGCAGTGAGTCCAGAGAGTGCACTGGCACCACTGGGGATGCAGTGCAGTGATCCAGAGAGTGCATTGGCACCACTGGGGATGCACCCCGGTGAGTCCAGAGAGTGCACTGGCACCACTGGGGATGCAGTGCAGTGAGTCCAGAGAGTGCACTGGCACCCCTGGGGATGCAGTGCAGTGACTCCATAGAGTGCACTGGCACCACTGGGGATGCAGTGCAGTGATCCAGAGAGTGCACTGGCACCACTGGGGATGCACCCCGGTGAGTCCAGAGAGTACACTGGCACCACTGGGTATGCAGTGCAGTGAGTCCAGAGAGTGCACTGGCACCACTGGGGATGGTCATTAGTGAGTCCAGAGAGTGCACTGGCACCACTGGGGATGCAGTGCAGTGAGTCCAGAGAGTGCATTGGCACCACTGGGGATGCAGTGCAGTGATTCCAGAGATTACCCTGGCACCACTGGGGATGCAGTGCAGTGAGTCCAGAGAGTGCACTGGCACCACTGGGGATGCAGTGCAGTGAGTCCAGAGAGTGCACTGGCACCACTGGGGATGCAGTGCCGTGAGTCCAGAGTGTGCACTGGCACCACTGGGGATGCAGTGCAGTGAGTCCAGAGAGTGCACTGGCACCACTGGGGATGCAGTGCAGTGAGTCCAGAGAGTGCACTGGAACCACTGGGGATGCAGTGCCGTGAGTCCAGAGAGTGCCCTGGCACCACTGGTGTTGCAGTTCAGTGAGTTCAGAGAATACACTGGCACCACTGGGGATGCAGTGCAGTGAGTCCAGAGAGTGCACTGGCACCACTAGGGATGCAGTGCAGTGAGTCCAGAGAGTGCACTGGCACCACTGGGGATGCAGTGCCGTGAGTCCAGAGAGTGCACTGGCACCACCGGGGATGCAGTGCAGTGAGTCCAGAGAGTGCCCTGGCACCACTGGGGATGCAGTGCAGTGAGTCCACAGAGTACCCTGGCACCAGTGGGGATGCAGTGCAGTGAGTCCAGAGAGTGCACTGGCACCACTGGGGATGCAGTGCAGTGAGTCCAGAGAGTACCCTGGCACCAGTGGGTATGCAGTGCAGTGAGTCCAGAGAGTTCACTGGCACAACTGGGGATGCAGTGCCGTGAGTCCAGAGAGTGCACTAGCACCACTGGGGATGCAGTGCAGTGAGTCCAGAGAGTGCACTGGCACCACTGGGGATGAAGTGCCGTGAGTCCAGAGAGTGCACTGGCACCACTGGGGATGCAGTGCAGTGAGTCCAGAGAGTGCACTGGCACCACTGGGGATGCAGTGCAGTGAGTCCAGAGAGTGCACTGGCACCACTGGGGATGCACTGCAGTGAGTCCAGAGAGTGCACTGGCACCACTGGGGATGCAGTGCCGTGAGTCCAGAGAGTGCACTGGCACCACTGGGGATGCAGTGCAGTGAGTGCAGAGAGTGCACTGGCACCACTGGCGATGCACCCCGGTGAGTCCAGAGAGTGCACTGGCACCACTGGGGATGCAGTGCAGTGAGTCCAGAGAGTGCACTGGCACCACTGGGAATGGTCATTAGTGAGTCCAGAGAGTGCACTGGCACCAATGGGGATGTAGTGCAGTGAGTCCAGTGAGTGCACTGGCACCCCTGGGGATGCAGTGCAGTGACTCCATAGAGTGCACTGGCACCAATGGGGATGCAGTGCAGTGATCCATAGAGTGCACTGGCACCAGTCGGGATGCACTGCAGTGAGTCCAGAGAGTGCACTGGCACCACTGGGTATGCAGTGCAGTGAGTCCAGAGAGTGCACTGGCACCACTGGGGATGGTCATTAGTGAGTCCTGAGAGTAAACTGACACCAATGGGGATGCAGTGCAGTGAGTCCAGAGAGTGCACTGGCACCACTGGGGATGCAGTGCAGTGAGTCCAGAGAGTACCCTGGCACCACTGGGGATGCAGTGCCGTGAGTCCAGAGAGTGCACTGGCACCACTGGGGATGCACTGCAGTGAGTCCAGAGAGTGCACTAGCACCACTGGGGATGCAGTGCCGTGTGTCCAGAGTGTGCACTGGCACCACTGGGGATGCACTGCAGTGAGTCCAGAGAGTGCACTGGCACCACTGGGGATGCAGTGCAGTGAGTCCAGAGAGTGCATTGGCACCACTGGGGATACAGTGCAGTGAGTCCAGAGCGTTCACTGGCACCACTGGGGATGCAGTGCTGAGAGTCCAGAGAGTGCACTGGCACCACCGGGAATTCAGTGCAGTGAGTCCAAAGACTGCACTGGCAGCACTGGGGATGCAGTGCAGTGAGTCCAGAGAGTGCACTGGCACCACTGGTTATGCAGTGCAGTGAGTCCAGAGAGTGCCCTGGCACCACTGGGGATGCAGTTCAGTGAGTTCAGAGAATACACTGGCACCACTGGGGATGCAGTGCCGTGAGTCCAGAGAGTGCACTGGCACCACTGGGGATGCACTGCAGTGAGTCCAGAGAGTGCCCTGGCACCACTGGGGATGCAGTGCAGTGAGTCCACAGAGTACCCTGGCACCAGTGGGGATGCAGTGCAGTGAGTCCAGAGAGTGCACTGGCACCACTGGGGATGCAGTGCCGTGAGTCCAGAGAGTGCACTAGAACCACTGGGGATGCAGTGCCGTGTGTCCAGAGTGTGCACTGGCACCACTGGGGATGCAGTGCAGTGAGTCCAGAGAGTGCATTGGCACCACTGGGGATACAGTGCAGTGAGTCCAGAGAGTTCACTGGCACCACTGGGGATGCAGTGCTGTGAGTCCAGAGAGTGCACTGGCACCACCGGGAATTCAGTGCAGTGAGTCCAAAGACTGCACTGGCAGCACTGGGGATGCAGTGCAGTGAGTCCAGAGAGTGCACTGGCACCCCTGGGGATGCAGTGCAGTGACTCCATAGAGTGCACTGGCACCAATGGGGATGCAGTGCAGTGATCCAGAGAGTGCACTGGCACCACTGTGGATGCACCTGGGTGAGTCCAGAGAGTGCACTGGCACCACTGGGGATGCAGTGCAGTGAGTCCAGAGAGTGCACTGGCACCACTGGGGATGGTCATTAGTGAGTCCAGAGAGTGCCCTGGCACCACTGGTGTTGCAGTTCAGTTTGTTCAGAGAATACACTGGCACCACTGGGGATGCAGTGCAGTGAGTCCAGAGAGTGCACTGGCACCACTAGGGATGCAGTGCAGTGAGTCCAGAGAGTGCACTGGCACCACTGGGGATGCAGTGCCGTGAGTCCAGAGAGTGCACTGGCACCACCGGGGATGCAGTGCAGTGAGTCCAGAGAGTGCCCTGGCACCACTGGGGATGCAGTGCAGTGAGTCCACAGAGTACCCTGGCACCAGTGGGGATGCAGTGCAGTGAGTCCAGAGAGTGCACTGGCACCACTGGGGATGCAGTGCAGTGAGTCCAGAGAGTACCCTGGCACCAGTGGGTATGCAGTGCAGTGAGTCCAGAGAGTTCACTGGCACAACTGGGGATGCAGTGCCGTGAGTCCAGAGAGTGCACTAGCACCACTGGGGATGCAGTGCAGTGAGTCCAGAGAGTGCACTGGCACCACTGGGGATGAAGTGCCGTGAGTCCAGAGAGTGCACTGGCACCACTGGGGATGCAGTGCAGTGAGTCCAGAGAGTGCACTGGCACCACTGGGGATGCAGTGCAGTGAGTCCAGAGAGTGCACTGGCACCACTGGGGATGCACTGCAGTGAGTCCAGAGAGTGCACTGGCACCACTGGGGATGCAGTGCCGTGAGTCCAGAGAGTGCACTGGCACCACTGGGGATGCAGTGCAGTGAGTGCAGAGAGTGCACTGGCACCACTGGCGATGCACCCCGGTGAGTCCAGAGAGTGCACTGGCACCACTGGGGATGCAGTGCAGTGAGTCCAGAGAGTGCACTGGCACCACTGGGAATGGTCATTAGTGAGTCCAGAGAGTGCACTGGCACCAATGGGGATGTAGTGCAGTGAGTCCAGTGAGTGCACTGGCACCCCTGGGGATGCAGTGCAGTGACTCCATAGAGTGCACTGGCACCAATGGGGATGCAGTGCAGTGATCCATAGAGTGCACTGGCACCAGTCGGGATGCACTGCAGTGAGTCCAGAGAGTGCACTGGCACCACTGGGTATGCAGTGCAGTGAGTCCAGAGAGTGCACTGGCACCACTGGGGATGGTCATTAGTGAGTCCTGAGAGTAAACTGACACCAATGGGGATGCAGTGCAGTGAGTCCAGAGAGTGCACTGGCACCACTGGGGATGCAGTGCAGTGAGTCCAGAGAGTACCCTGGCACCACTGGGGATGCAGTGCCGTGAGTCCAGAGAGTGCACTGGCACCACTGGGGATGCACTGCAGTGAGTCCAGAGAGTGCACTAGCACCACTGGGGATGCAGTGCCGTGTGTCCAGAGTGTGCACTGGCACCACTGGGGATGCACTGCAGTGAGTCCAGAGAGTGCACTGGCACCACTGGGGATGCAGTGCAGTGAGTCCAGAGAGTGCATTGGCACCACTGGGGATACAGTGCAGTGAGTCCAGAGCGTTCACTGGCACCACTGGGGATGCAGTGCTGAGAGTCCAGAGAGTGCACTGGCACCACCGGGAATTCAGTGCAGTGAGTCCAAAGACTGCACTGGCAGCACTGGGGATGCAGTGCAGTGAGTCCAGAGAGTGCACTGGCACCACTGGTTATGCAGTGCAGTGAGTCCAGAGAGTGCCCTGGCACCACTGGGGATGCAGTTCAGTGAGTTCAGAGAATACACTGGCACCACTGGGGATGCAGTGCCGTGAGTCCAGAGAGTGCACTGGCACCACTGGGGATGCACTGCAGTGAGTCCAGAGAGTGCCCTGGCACCACTGGGGATGCAGTGCAGTGAGTCCACAGAGTACCCTGGCACCAGTGGGGATGCAGTGCAGTGAGTCCAGAGAGTGCACTGGCACCACTGGGGATGCAGTGCCGTGAGTCCAGAGAGTGCACTAGAACCACTGGGGATGCAGTGCCGTGTGTCCAGAGTGTGCACTGGCACCACTGGGGATGCAGTGCAGTGAGTCCAGAGAGTGCATTGGCACCACTGGGGATACAGTGCAGTGAGTCCAGAGAGTTCACTGGCACCACTGGGGATGCAGTGCTGTGAGTCCAGAGAGTGCACTGGCACCACCGGGAATTCAGTGCAGTGAGTCCAAAGACTGCACTGGCAGCACTGGGGATGCAGTGCAGTGAGTCCAGAGAGTGCACTGGCACCCCTGGGGATGCAGTGCAGTGACTCCATAGAGTGCACTGGCACCAATGGGGATGCAGTGCAGTGATCCAGAGAGTGCACTGGCACCACTGTGGATGCACCTGGGTGAGTCCAGAGAGTGCACTGGCACCACTGGGGATGCAGTGCAGTGAGTCCAGAGAGTGCACTGGCACCACTGGGGATGGTCATTAGTGAGTCCAGAGAGTGCACTGGCACCACTGGGGATGCAGTGCAGTGAGTCCAGAGAGTGCACTGGCACCACTGGGGATGCAGTGCCGTGAGTCCAGAGAGTGCACTAGCACCACTGGGGATGCAGTGCCGTGAGTCCAGAGTGTGCACTGGCACCACTGGGGATTCACTGCCGTGAGTCCAGAGAGTGCACTGGCACCACTGGGGATGCAGTGCAGTGAGTCCAGAGAGTGCACTGGAACCACTGGGGATGCAGTGCCGTGAGTCCAGAGAGTGCCCTGGCACCACTGGGGTTGCAGTTCAGTGAGTTCAGAGAATACACTGGCACCACTGGGGATGCAGTGCAGTGAGTCCAGAGAGTGCACTGGCACCACTGGGGATGCAGTGCAGTGAGTGCAGAGAGTGCACTGGCACCACTGGGGATGCAGTGCCATGAGTCCAGAGAGTGCACTGGCACCACCGGGGATACACTGCAGAGAGTCCAGGGAGTGCACTTGGACCACTGGTGATGCAGTGCAGTGAGTCCAGAGAGTGCACTGGCACCACTGGGGATGCAGTGCAGTGAGTGCAGAGAGTGCCCTGGCACCACTGGGGATGCAGTGCAGTGAGTCCACAGAGTACCCTGGCACCAGTGGGGATGCAGTGCAGTGAGTCCAGAGAGTGCACTGGCACCACTGGGGATGCAGTGCAGTGACTCCAGAGAGTACCCTGGCACCAGTGGGGATGCAGTGCAGTGAGTACAGAGAGTTCACTGGCACCACTGGGGATGCAGTGCCGTGAGTCCAGAGAGTGCACTAGCACCACTGGGGATGCAGTGCAGTGAGTCCATAGAGTGCACTGGCACCACTGGGGATGCAGTGCCGTGAGTCCAGAGAGTGCACTGGCACCACTGGGGATGCAGTGCAGTGAGTCCAGAGAGTGCACTGGCACCACTGGGGATGCAGTGCCGTGAGTCCAGAGAGTGCACTGGCACCACTGGGGATGCAGTGTAGTGAGTCCAGAGAGTGCACTGGCACCACTGGGGATGCAGTGCAGTGAGTCCAGAGAGTGCACTGGCACCACTGGGGATGCAGTGCAGTGAGTGCAGAGAGTGCACTGGCACCACTGGTGATGCACCCCGGTGAGTCCAGAGAGTGCACTGGCACCACTGGAGATGCAGTGCAGTGAGTCCAGAGAGTGCACTGGCACCAATGGGGATGGTCATTAGTGAGTCCAGAGAGTGCACTGGCACCAATGGGGATGCAGTGCAGTGAGTCCAGAGAGTGCACTGGCACCCCTGGGGATGCAGTGCAGTGACTCCATAGAGTGCACTGGCACCAATGGGGATGCAGTGCAGTGATCCATAGAGTGCACTGGCACCACTGGGGATGCACCCCGGTGAGTCCAGAGAGTGCACTGGCACCACTGGGTATGCAGTGCAGTGAGTCCAGAGAGTGCACTGGCACCATTGGTATGGTCATTAGTGAGTCCTGAGAGTAAACTGACACCAATGGGGATGCAGTGCAGTGAGTCCAGAGAGTGCACTGGCACCACTGGGGATGCAGTGCAGTGAGTCCAGAGAGTACCCTGGCACCAGTGGGGATGCAGTGCAGTGAGTCCAGAGAGTGCACTGGCACCACTGGGGATGCAGTGCCGTGAGTCCAGAGAGTGCACTAGCACCACTGGGGATGCAGTGCCGTGTGTCCAGAGTGTGCACTGGCACCACTGGGGATGCAGTGCAGTGAGTCCAGAGAGTGCATTGGCACCACTGGGGATACAGTGCTGTGAGTCCAGAGAGTACACTGGCACCACCGGGAATTCAGTGCAGTGAGTCCAAAGACTGCACTGGCAGCACTGGGGATGCAGTGCAGTGAGTCCAGAGAGTGCACTGGCACCACTGGTTATGCAGTGCAGTGAGTCCAGAGAGTGCCCTGGCACCACTGGGGATGCAGTGCCGTGAGTTCGGAGAAAACACTGGCACCAGTGGGGATGCAGTGCCGTGAGTCCAGAGAGTGCACTGGCACCACTGGGGATGCAGTGCAGTGAGTCCAGAGAGTGCAGTGGCACCACTGGGGATGCAGTGCAGTGAGTCCAGAGAGTGCACTGGCACCACCGGGGATGCACTGCAGTGAGTCCAGAGAGCGCACTGGCACCACTGGGGATGCAGTGCAGTAAGTGCAGAGAGTGCACTGGCACCACTGGGGATGCACTGCAGTGAGTCCAGAGAGTGCACTGGCACCACTGGGGATGCAGTGCAGTGAGTCCAGAGAGTGCACTGGCACCACTGGGGATGCAGTGCAGTGAGTCCAGAGAGTGCACTGGCACCCCTGGGGATGCAGTGCAGTGACTCCATAGAGTGCACTGGCACCAATGGGGATGCAGCGCAGTGATCCAGAGAGTGCACTGGCACCACTGGGGATGCACCCCGGTGAGTCCAGAGAGTACACTGGCACCACTGGGTATGCAGTGCAGTGAGTCCAGAGAGTGCACTGGCACCCCTGGGGATGCAGTGCAGTGACTCCATAGAGTGCACTGGCACCAATGGGGATGCAGTGCAGTGATCCATAGAGTGCACTGGCACCACTGGGGATGCACCCCGGTGAGTCCAGAGAGTGCACTGGCACCACTGGGTATGCAGTGCAGTGAGTCCAGAGAGTGCACTGGCACCATTGGTATGGTCATTAGTGAGTCCTGAGAGTAAACTGACACCAATGGGGATGCAGTGCAGTGAGTCCAGAGAGTGCACTGGCACCACTGGGGATGCAGTGCAGTGAGTCCAGAGAGTACCCTGGCACCAGTGGGGATGCAGTGCAGTGAGTCCAGAGAGTGCACTGGCACCACTGGGGATGCAGTGCCGTGAGTCCAGAGAGTGCACTAGCACCACTGGGGATGCAGTGCCGTGTGTCCAGAGTGTGCACTGGCACCACTGGGGATGCAGTGCAGTGAGTCCAGAGAGTGCATTGGCACCACTGGGGATACAGTGCAGTGAGTCCAGAGAGTTCACTGGCACCACTGGGGATGCAGTGCTGTGAGTCCAGAGAGTGCACTGGCACCACCGGGAATTCAGTGCAGTGAGTCCAAAGACTGCACTGGCAGCACTGGGGATGCAGTGCAGTGAGTCCAGAGAGTGCACTGGCACCACTGGTTATGCAGTGCCGTGAGTCCAGAGAGTGCCCTGGCACCACTGGGGATGCAGTGCCGTGAGTTCGGAGAATACACTGGCACCACTGGGGATGCAGTGCCGTGAGTCCAGAGAGTGCACTGGCACCACTGGGGATGCAGTGCAGTGAGTCCAGAGAGTGCACTGGCACCACTGGGGATGCACTGCCGTGAGTCCAGAGAGTGCACTGGCACCACCGGGGATGCACTGCAGTGAGTCCAGAGAGCGCACTGGCACCACTGGGGATGCAGTGCAGTAAGTGCAGAGAGTGCACTGGCACCCCTGGGGAAGCACTGCAGTGAGTCCAGAGAGTGCACTGGCACCACTGGGGATGCAGTGCAGTGAGTCCAGAGAGTGCACTGGCACCACTGGGGATGCAGTGCAGTGAGTCCAGAGAGTGCACTGGCACCACCGGGGATGCACTGCAGTGATCCAGAGAGTGCATTGGCACCACTGGGGATGCACCCCGGTGAGTCCAGAGAGTGCACTGGCACCACTGGGGATGCAGTGCAGTGAGTCCAGAGAGTGCACTGGCACCCCTGGGGATGCAGTGCAGTGACTCCATAGAGTGCACTGGCACCAATGTGAATGCAGTGCAGTGATCCAGAGAGTGCACTGGCACCACTGGGGATGCACCCCGGTGAGTCCAGAGAGTACACTGGCACCACTGGGTATGCAGTGCAGTGAGTCCAGAGAGTGCACTGGCACCACTGGGGATGGCCATTAGTGAGTCCTGAGAGTGCACTGGCACCACTGGGGATGCAGTGCAGTGAGTCCAGAGAGTGCATTGGCACCACTGGGGATGCAGTGCAGTGATTCCAGAGATTACCCTGGCACCAGTGGGGATGCAGTGCAGTGAGTCCAGAGAGTGCACTGGCACCACTGGGGATGCAGTGCAGTGAGTCCAGAGAGTGCACTGGCACCACTGGGGATGCAGTGCAGTGAGTCCAGAGAGTGCACTGGAACCACTGGGGATGCAGTGCCGTGAGTCCAGAGAGTGCACTGGCACCACTGGGGATGCAGTGTAGTGAGTCCAGAGAGTGCACTGGCACCACTGGGGATGCAGTGCAGTGAGTCCAGAGAGTGCACTGGCACCACTGGGGATGCAGTGCAGTGAGTGCAGAGAGTGCACTGGCACCACTGGTGATGCACCCCGGTGAGTCCAGAGAGTGCACTGGCACTACTGGAGATGCAGTGCCGTGAGTCCAGAGAGTGCACTAGCACCACTGGGGATGCAGTGCCGTGTGTCCAGAGTGTGCACTGGCACCACTGGGGATGCAGTGCAGTGAGTCCAGAGAGTGCATTGGCACCACTGGGGATACAGTGCAGTGAGTCCAGAGAGTTCACTGGCACCACTGGGGATGCAGTGCTGTAAGTCCAGAGAGTGCACTGGCACCACCGGGAATTCAGTGCAGTGAGTCCAAAGACTGCACTGGCAGCACTGGGGATGCAGTGCAGTGAGTCCAGAGAGTGCACTGGCACCACTGGTTATGCAGTGCAGTGAGTCCAGAGAGTGCCCTGGCACCACTGGGGATGCAGTGCCGTGAGTTCGGAGAATACACTGGCACCACTGGGGATGCAGTGCCGTGAGTCCAGAGAGTGCACTGGCACCACTGGGGATGCAGTGCAGTGAGTCCAGAGAGTGCAGTGGCACCACTGGGGATGCACTGCCGTGAGTCCAGAGAGTGCACTGGCACCACCGGGGATGCACTGAAGTGAGTCCAGAGAGTGCACTGGCACCACTGGGGATGCAGTGCAGTGAGTCCAGAGAGTGCACTGGCACCACTGGGGATGCAGTGTAGTGAGTCCAGAGAGTGCACTGGCACCACTGGGGATGCACTGCAGTGAGTCCAGAGAGTGCACTGGCACCACTGGGGATGCAGTGCAGTGAGTGCAGAGAGTGCACTGGCACCACTGGGGATGCAGTGCAGTGAGTCCAGAGAGTGCACTGGCACCACTGGGGATGCAGTGCAGTGATCCAGAGAGTGCATTGGCACCACTGGGGATGCACCCCGGTGAGTCCAGAGAGTGCACTGGCACCACGGGGGATGCAGTGCAGTGAGTCCAGAGAGTGCACTGGCACCCCTGGGGATGCAGTGCAGTGACTCCATAGAGTGCACTGGCACCAATGGGGATGCAGTGCAGTGATCCAGAGAGTGCACTGGCACCACTGGGGATGCACCCCGGTGAGTCCAGAGAGTACACTGGCACCACTGGGTATGCAGTGCAGTGAGTCCAGAGAGTGCACTGGCACCACTGGGGATGGTCATTAGTGAGTCCAGAGAGTGCACTGGCACCACTGGGGATGCAGTGCAGTGAGTCCAGAGAGTGCATTGGCACCACTGGGGATGCAGTGCAGTGAGTCCAGAGAGTGCACTGGCACCAATGGGGATGGTCATTAGTGAGTCCAGAGAGTGCACTGGCACCAATGGGGATGCAGTGCAGTGAGTCCAGAGAGTGCACTGGCACCCCTGGGGATGCAGTGCAGTGACTCCATAGAGTGCACTGGCACCAATGGGGATGCAGTGCAGTGATCCATAGAGTGCACTGGCACCACTGGGGATGCACCCCGGTGAGTCCAGAGAGTGCACTGGCACCACTGGGTATGCAGTGCAGTGAGTCCAGAGAGTGCACTGGCACCATTGGTATGGTCATTAGTGAGTCCTGAGAGTAAACTGACACCAATGGGGATGCAGTGCAGTGAGTCCAGAGAGTGCACTGGCACCACTGGGGATGCAGTGCAGTGAGTCCAGAGAGTACCCTGGCACCAGTGGGGATGCAGTGCAGTGAGTCCAGAGAGTGCACTGGCACCACTGGGGATGCAGTGCCGTGAGTCCAGAGAGTGCACTAGCACCACTGGGGATGCAGTGCCGTGTGTCCAGAGTGTGCACTGGCACCACTGGGGATGCAGTGCAGTGAGTCCAGAGAGTGCATTGGCACCACTGGGGATACAGTGCAGTGAGTCCAGAGAGTTCACTGGCACCACTGGGGATGCAGTGCTGTAAGTCCAGAGAGTGCACTGGCACCACCGGGAATTCAGTGCAGTGAGTCCAAAGACTGCACTGGCAGCACTGGGGATGCAGTGCAGTGAGTCCAGAGAGTGCACTGGCACCACTGGTTATGCAGTGCAGTGAGTCCAGAGAGTGCCCTGGCACCACTGGGGATGCAGTGCCGTGAGTTCGGAGAATACACTGGCACCACTGGGGATGCAGTGCCGTGAGTCCAGAGAGTGCACTGGCACCACTGGGGATGCAGTGCAGTGAGTCCAGAGAGTGCAGTGGCACCACTGGGGATGCACTGCCGTGAGTCCAGAGAGTGCACTGGCACCACCGGGGATGCACTGAAGTGAGTCCAGAGAGTGCACTGGCACCACTGGGGATGCAGTGCAGTGAGTCCAGAGAGTGCACTGGCACCACTGGGGATGCAGTGTAGTGAGTCCAGAGAGTGCACTGGCACCACTGGGGATGCACTGCAGTGAGTCCAGAGAGTGCACTGGCACCACTGGGGATGCAGTGCAGTGAGTGCAGAGAGTGCACTGGCACCACTGGGGATGCAGTGCAGTGAGTCCAGAGAGTGCACTGGCACCACTGGGGATGCAGTGCAGTGATCCAGAGAGTGCATTGGCACCACTGGGGATGCACCCCGGTGAGTCCAGAGAGTGCACTGGCACCACGGGGGATGCAGTGCAGTGAGTCCAGAGAGTGCACTGGCACCCCTGGGGATGCAGTGCAGTGACTCCATAGAGTGCACTGGCACCAATGGGGATGCAGTGCAGTGATCCAGAGAGTGCACTGGCACCACTGGGGATGCACCCCGGTGAGTCCAGAGAGTACACTGGCACCACTGGGTATGCAGTGCAGTGAGTCCAGAGAGTGCACTGGCACCACTGGGGATGGTCATTAGTGAGTCCAGAGAGTGCACTGGCACCACTGGGGATGCAGTGCAGTGAGTCCAGAGAGTGCATTGGCACCACTGGGGATGCAGTGCAGTGATTCCAGAGATTACCCTGGCACCACTGGGGATGCAGTGCAGTGAGTCCAGAGAGTGCACTGGCACCACTGGGGATGCAGTGCAGTGAGTCCAGAGAGTGCACTGGCACCACTGGGGATGCAGTGCCGTGAGTCCAGAGTGTGCACTGGCACCACTGGGGATGCAGTGCAGTGAGTCCAGAGAGTGCACTGGCACCACTGGGGATGCAGTGCAGTGAGTCCAGAGAGTGCACTGGAACCACTGGGGATGCAGTGCCGTGAGTCCAGAGAGTGCCCTGGCACCACTGGGGTTGCAGTTCAGTGAGTTCAGAGAATACACTGGCACCACTGGGGATGCAGTGCAGTGAGTCCAGAGAGTGCACTGGCACCACTGGGGATGCAGTGCAGTGAGTCCAGAGAGTGCACTGCCACCACTGGGGATGCAGTGCCGTGAGTCCAGAGAGTGCACTGGCACCACCGGGGATGCAGTGCAGTGAGTCCAGAGAGTGCACTGGCACCACTGGGGATGCAGTGCAGAGAGTCCAGAGAGTGCACTGGCACCACTGGGGATGCAGTGCAGTGAGTCCAGAGAGTGCCCTGGCACCACTGGGGATGCAGTGCAGTGAGTCCACAGAGTACCCTGGCACCACTGGGGATGCAGTGCAGTGAGTCCAGAGAGTTCACTGGCACAACTGGGGATGCAGTGCCGTGAGTCCAGAGAGTGCACTAGCACCACTGGGGATGCAGTGCAGTGAGTCCAGAGAGTGCACTGGCACCACTGGGGATGAAGTGCCGTGAGTCCAGAGAGTGCACTGGCACCACTGGGGATGCAGTGCAGTGAGTCCAGAGAGTGCACTGGCACCACTGGGGATGCAGTGCAGTGAGTCCAGAGAGTGCACTGGCACCACTGGGGATGCACTGCAGTGAGTCCAGAGAGTGCACTGGCACCACTGGGGATGCAGTGCAGTGAGTGCAGAGAGTGCACTGGCACCACTGGCGATGCACCCCGGTGAGTCCAGAGAGTGCACTGGCACCACTGGGGATGCAGTGCAGTGAGTCCAGAGAGTGCACTGGCACCACTGGGAATGGTCATTAGTGAGCCCAGAGAGTGCACTGGCACCACTGGGGATGCAGTGCAGTGATTCCAGAGAGTACCCTGGCACCACTGGGGATGCAGTGCCGTGAGTCCAGAGAGTGCACTGGCACCACTGGGGATGCAGTGCCGTGAGTCCAGAGAGTGCACTAGCACCACTGGGGATGCAGTGCCGTGAGTCCAGAGTGTGCACTGGCACCACTGGGGATGCAGTGCAGTGAGTCCAGAGAGTGCACTGGCACCACTGGGGATGCAGTGCAGTGAGTGCAGAGAGTGCCCTGGCACCACTGGGGATGCAGTGCAGTGAGTCCACAGAGTACCCTGGCACCAGTGGGGATGCAGTGCAGTGAGTCCAGAGAGTGCACTGGCACCACTGGGGATGCAGTGCAGTGAGTCCAGAGAGTGCACTGGCACCACTGGGGATGCAGTGCAGTGACTCCATCGAGTGCACTGGCACCAGTGGGGATGCAGTGCAGTGATCCAGAGAGTGCACTGGCACCTCTGGGGATGCAGCCCGGTGAGTCCAGAGAGTGCACTGGTACCACTGGGGATGCAGTGCAGTGAGTCCAGAGAGTGCACTGGCACCACTGGGGATGGTCATTAGTGAGTCCAGAGAGTGCACTGGCACCACTGGGGATGCAGTGCAGTGAGTCCAGAGAGTGCACTGGCACCACTGGGGATGCAGTGCAGTGAGTCCAGAGAGTGCACTGGCACCACTGGGGATGCAGTGCCGTGAGTCCAGAGTGTGCACTGGCACCACTGGGGATGCAGTGCAGTGAGTCCAGAGAGTGCACTGGCACCACTGGGGATGCAGTGCAGTGAGTCCAGAGAGTGCACTGGAACCACTGGGGATGCAGTGCCGTGAGTCCAGAGAGTGCCCTGGCACCACTGGGGTTGCAGTTCAGTGAGTTCAGAGAATACACTGGCACCACTGGGGATGCAGTGCAGTGAGTCCAGAGAGTGCACTGGCACCACTGGGGATGCAGTGCAGTGAGTCCAGAGAGTGCACTGCCACCACTGGGGATGCAGTGCCGTGAGTCCAGAGAGTGCACTGGCACCACCGGGGATGCAGTGCAGTGAGTCCAGAGAGTGCACTGGCACCACTGGGGATGCAGTGCAGAGAGTCCAGAGAGTGCACTGGCACCACTGGGGATGCAGTGCAGTGAGTCCAGAGAGTGCCCTGGCACCACTGGGGATGCAGTGCAGTGAGTCCAGAGAGTACCCTGGCACCAGTGGGGATGCAGTGCAGTGAGTCCAGAGAGTTCACTGGCACAACTGGGGATGCAGTGCCGTGAGTCCAGAGAGTGCACTAGCACCACTGGGGATGCAGTGCAGTGAGTCCAGAGAGTGCACTGGCACCACTGGGGATGAAGTGCCGTGAGTCCAGAGAGTGCACTGGCACCACTGGGGATGCAGTGCAGTGAGTCCAGAGAGTGCACTGGCACCACTGGGGATGCAGTGCAGTGAGTCCAGAGAGTGCACTGGCACCACTGGGGATGCACTGCAGTGAGTCCAGAGAGTGCACTGGCACCACTGGGGATGCAGTGCAGTGAGTGCAGAGAGTGCACTGGCACCACTGGCGATGCACCCCGGTGAGTCCAGAGAGTGCACTGGCACCACTGGGGATGCAGTGCAGTGA
Organism: Anser anser; assembly: GCF_964211835.1. NCBI lineage: Eukaryota > Metazoa > Chordata > Aves > Anseriformes > Anatidae > Anser > Anser anser. The sequence continues at coordinate 2,050 of NW_028154074.1, read as the reverse complement.
GTCCAGAGAGTGCACTGGCACCACTGGGAATGGTCATTAGTGAGTCCAGAGAGTGCACTGGCACCACTGGGGATGCAGTGCAGTGATTCCAGAGAGTACCCTGGCACCACTGGGGATGCAGTGCCGTGAGTCCAGAGAGTGCACTGGCACCACTGGGGATGCAGTGCCGTGAGTCCAGAGAGTGCACTAGCACCACTGGGGATGCAGTGCCGTGAGTCCAGAGTGTGCACTGGCACCACTGGGGATGCAGTGCAGTGAGTCCAGAGAGTGCACTGGCACCACTGGGGATGCAGTGCAGTGAGTGCAGAGAGTGCCCTGGCACCACTGGGGATGCAGTGCAGTGAGTCCACAGAGTACCCTGGCACCAGTGGGGATGCAGTGCAGTGAGTCCAGAGAGTGCACTGGCACCACTGGGGATGCAGTGCAGTGAGTCCAGAGAGTGCACTGGCACCACTGGGGATGCAGTGCAGTGACTCCATCGAGTGCACTGGCACCAGTGGGGATGCAGTGCAGTGATCCAGAGAGTGCACTGGCACCTCTGGGGATGCAGCCCGGTGAGTCCAGAGAGTGCACTGGTACCACTGGGGATGCAGTGCAGTGAGTCCAGAGAGTGCACTGGCACCACTGGGGATGGTCATTAGTGAGTCCAGAGAGTGCACTGGCACCACTGGGGATGCAGTGCAGTGAGTCCAGAGAGTGCACTGGCACCACTGGGGATGCAGTGCAGTGATTCCAGAGAGTGCACTGGCACCACTGGGGATGCAGTGCAGTGAGTCCAGAGAGTGCACTGGCACCACTGGGGATGCAGTGCAGTGAGTCCAGAGAGTGCACTGGCACCACTGGGGATGCAGTGCAGTGAGTCCAGAGAGTGCATTGGCACCACTGGGGATGCAGTGCAGTGAGTCCAGAGAGTGCACTGGCACCACTGGGGATGCAGTGCAGTGAGTCCAGAGAGTGCACTGGCACCACTGGGGATGCAGCGCAGTGAGTCCAGAGAGTGCCCTGGCACCACTGGGGATGCAGTGCAGTGAGTTCAGAGAATACACTGGCACCACTGGGGATGCAGTGCCGTGAGTCCAGAGAGTGCCCTGGCACCACTGGGGATGCACTGCAATGAGTCCAGAGAGTGCACTGGCACCACTGGGGATGCAGTGCCGTGAGTCCAGAGAGTGCACTGGCACCACCGGGGATGCAGTGCAGTGATCCAGAGAGTGTACTGGCACCTCTGGGGATGCAGCCCGGTGAGTCCAGAGAGTGCACTGGCACCACTGGGGATGCAGTGCAGTGAGTCCAGAGAGTGCACTAGCACCACTGGGGATGCAGTGCAGTGAGTCCAGAGAGTGCACTGGCGCCACTGGGGATGCAGTGCAGTGAGTCCAGAGAGTGCCCTGGCACCACGAATGATGCACTGCAGTGAGTCCAGAGAGTGCCTTGGCACCACTGGGGATGCAGCGCAGTGAGTCCACAGAGTGCACTGTCACCACCTGGGATGCAGTGCAGTGAGTCCAGAGAGTGCACTGGCACCACTGGGGATGCAGTGCAGTGAGTCCAGAGAGTGCACTGGCACCACTGGGGATGCAGTGCAGTGAGTCCAGAGAGTGCACTGGCACCACTGGGGATGCAGTGCAGTGAGTCCAGAGAGTGCACTGGCACCACTGGGGATGCACTGCAGTGAGTCCAGAGAGTGCACTGGCACCACTGGGGATGCAGTGCAGTGAGTGCAGAGAGTGCACTGGCACCACTGGCGATGCACCCCGGTGAGTCCAGAGAGTGCACTGGCACCACTGGGGATGCAGTGCAGTGAGTCCAGAGAGTGCACTGGCACCACTGGGAATGGTCATTAGTGAGTCCAGAGAGTGCACTGGCACCACTGGGGATGCAGTGCAGTGATTCCAGAGAGTACCCTGGCACCACTGGGGATGCAGTGCCGTGAGTCCAGAGAGTGCACTGGCACCACTGGGGATGCAGTGCCGTGAGTCCAGAGAGTGCACTAGCACCACTGGGGATGCAGTGCCATGAGTCCAGAGTGTGCACTGGCACCACTGGGGAT